>NC_066561.1:12063468-12073468 GCF_024679095.1 Eriocheir sinensis | reverse complement strand
TTGAGAACTTATTCAGAAGAAATCTATAAAACTTTAGATAATAAACAATCATTATTAAGCATCTTTGTTGACTTCACCAAAGCTTTTGACACAGTCAGACACGATATATTATTACGTAAGTTGTATTACTATGGAATTAGAGGTATTATTCATGACTGGTTTCAGGATTACTTGTCCCACAGAACTCAATCAACCAAATTCCACACTTGTCTATCTGCATCTCTACCTATTCAATACCGTGTTCCACAGGGCAGTGTCTTGGGTCCAATCCTGTTTCTCTTATATATAAATGATATTACTTACATATTTACAAACCTTAAAACAATCCTTTTCGCAGATGACTCAACCTTAAATATTACTGGTGAAAATCCTACTGACATGATACATATAGCAAATACTGACCTACAAACCTTTCATAAATGGTGTCTGAGTAATAGATTAACAGTGAACTTAAACAAAACATTTTATATGCTGTTTACTAATAAGTCACCATCAATGCTTCCGTCCCTATTTTTTTCCCAAGACATTATAAGCAGAACTAATAAACATACATTATTAGGAATAACGTATGATGATACCATGACCTTTAAGCATTACGTAACAAACCAAATCCTTAAATTATCCAGGTTAGTATCTCTGTTATATCAAATTAAAGAATTAATGCCCATTGATGTTTTGAAAATGCTATATAACGCACATGTCTTACCACACTTGTATTACTGTACGCCTATCTGGTGCAACACCTACCCCACACACCTGTTACCTCTGTTTAGACTTCAAAAGAAAATAATAAGAATTATTACAAATAGTGACTACTTTGCCCACACACAACCTCTCTTTAAAGAAACAAATTCCTTAAAACTTTTTGACATAAATAAGCTACAAATTGGGATTTACATGTATAAAAAGATCAAAAGTGAAACCTCCGTGTCTTTACAGTCACAACATACTTATTTCACCCGTACTCATGAAAATTTACGTACACCTGCCCACAATTTAACACTTTTTCAACACTCACTTTCTTATTCAGGACCTAAAACCTGGAATTCTATTCCTAATAATATTAAAGCTCTAAATTCAATACATTCCTTTAAAAAACAATTTAAAAAGCATATTCTTCTCAGTTATAATTATTAAGTCCATGTATCATCTGTCAGAGTGTGTCCTCAGCTTAATCAATTATTACCTTATACTATTATTATTGTATTAATACTATTACTACTTACATTATCAGTTACAGTACTACCATATTATTTTTATAAATCAATTACAATTTTTGTACTAATGATATAGTGTTAATATTTTCACTTTAATTATTATTTACACTACTATTATTTTATAATTATCACAATGTTAATCATTATTAATTTTTCTATAACTATTATTATTATTATTATTATTATTATTATTATTATTATTATTATTATTATTATTATTATTATTATTATAATTATTATTATTATTATTATTATTATTAATATTATTATTATTATTATTATTATTATTATTATTATTATTATTATTATTATTATTATTATTATTATTATTATTATTATTATTATTATTATTATTATACATATATTATATATATATATATATATATATATATATATATATATATATATATATATATATATATATATATATATATATATATATATATATATATATATATATATATATATATATATATATATATATATATATATATATATATATATATATATATATATATATATATATATATATATATATATATATATATATATATATATATATATATATATATATATATATATATATATTTTATTGCACTATTGATTAAATCCGGCACCTAAGTTTCCAGTACTGCCCAAAAAGCATAAAGCTTTAAATGGGCTCCTTGCACTAGTAAATTATTGTAAATACATAATTGTATAAAAAAGGGATAATAAAATGTTTCAAATGTTTCAATGTTTTTCAAATGTTTTTCAAATGTTTCAAATGTTTCCTCCTCCTCCTCCTCCTCTTCCTCCTTCTCTTCTTCCTCTTCCTCCTCCTTCTCCTCCTCCTTCTCCTCCTCCTCTCTCCCCCCGCCCTCTTTCTCCCCATCTCTCTCTCTCTCTCTCTCTCTCTCTCTCTCTCTCTCTCTCTCTCTCTCTCTCTCTCTCTCTCTCTCTCTCTCTCTCTCTCTCTCTCTCTCTCTCTCTCTCTCTCTCTCTCTCTCTCTCTCTCTCTCTCTCTCTCTCTCTCTCGAGGCTGTGCAGCCAACGACGTGGAGAGGCAGGGAGAGGGAGGAAAGGGAGAGACAGAGGCGGGAGCGGGCCACCCATGGGCCCACCTGCTGACCCTTCCATGACCTTGAGAGAAGTGACCTGGGCTCTGGATGTGTAGAAGGACAACGTTGGAATACAACGTTGTCAAGTATCGTGGTATTTATACAAAGTATTTGTTATTATCTTGAAAACGAAACAATCTTAACGCTATATGACCTTATTGGATTATCCACTTATTTAATTAAATTCATTTAAAGGTAGTAAATAGCTGACATATGAGAGGAAGCGAGGAGTGTCGAGAGTGTGTGGCAAGGTGCGGGGCGGGGCTGACCCGCACCTCTCACCCGCCAATCCACCAGTTCCTCCTGGATTGACTATAGATACGCCATTTCCCATTTAAAATTCACTCCCCTTCCCTTCCCTTCCCTCACCCCTGTCCCTCCCCTCACCTGTCCTTCCCCTCACCTGCCATTAGCCCTCACACACCTGCCTCCTTACACCTGACGAGGGAAAGTTTAGAAGGAATAAAGTTGTTACCTGTAAAATGATGGGGGGGGTGAGGTGATGGGGTGAGGGTGGCGGGTGGGGCGTGAGGGGGTGTGGTTAGGAGTGATTTTGGTAAGAATTTCAGAGTGGGAGAGTTAAATTAGAGGGAGAGTTTTGTGTTTAAGGGAGAGGGAGGAAGGGAGGGAAGGGTGGAGGGAGGTTATTATCAGTAAGTGGAGGGAGGAAAGGGAAGTGGAGGGGAATAAAGAGAGAGAGAGAGAGAGAGAGAGAGAGAGAGAGAGAGAGAGAGAGAGAGAGAGAGAGAGAGAGAGAGAGAGAGAGAGAGAGAGAGAGAGAGAGAGAGAGAGAGAGTGGGGGGGGACGAAAGATAAAGGTTAAAGAAATGATTTTTTTTTTTACAACAAAGGAGGCAGCTCAAGGGCACACAAAAAAAGAAAACAATAATAAAAAAAGGCCCGCTACTCGCTGCTCCTAAAAAAGATAAAAAAGAGGTGGCCGAAAGGAAGATCAAATACGGGAGGAGAGGTGTTCTGATACCCTCCTCTTGAAAGAGTTCAAGTCGTAGGCAGGAGGAAATACAGATGAAGGAAGATTGTTCCAGAGTTTACCAGCGTGAAGGATGAAAGAGTGAAGATGCTGGTTAACTCTTGCATAAGGGGTTTGGACAGTATAGGGATGAGCATGAGTAGAAAGTCGAGTGCAGCGGGGCCGCGGGAGGGGGGGAGGCATGCAGTTAGCAAGTTCAGAAGAGCAGTCAGTGTGGAAATATCGATAGAAGATAGAAAGAGAGGCAACATTGCGGCGGAATTTAAGAGGTAGAAGACTATCAGTATGAGGAGGAGAGCTGATGAGACGAAGAGCCTTAGCCTCCACTCTGTCCAGAAGAGCTGCGTGAGTGGAGCCCCCCCACACATGAGATGCATACTCCATACGAGGGCGGACAAGGCCCCTGTATATGGACAGCAACTGTGCAGGGGAGAAGAACTGGCGGAGACGGTACAGAACGCCCAGCCTCGAGGAAGCTGATTTAGTAAGAGATGAGATATGAAGTTTCCAGTTGAGATTTTGAGTTAAAGATAGACCGAGGATGTTTAGTGTTGAGGAAGGTGATAGCTGGGTGTTGTCAAAGAATAGGGGATAGTTGTTTGGAAGATTGTGTCGAGTGGATAGGTGGAGAAACTGTGTTTTTGAGGCGTTGAAGGACACCAGGTTCTTCTTGCCCCAATCGGAAATAATAGTAAGGTCTGAGGCTAAGCGTTCTGCAGCCTCCAGCCTTGAGTCGTTAAGTTCCTGAAGGGTGGGTCTTCTATTAAAAGAAGTTGAGTAATGTAGAGTGGAATCATCGGCGTAGGAATGGATAGGACAGTTCGTTTTGGAAAGAAGATCATCAATGAACAACAGAAAAAGAGTGGGAGATAGGACAGAACCCTGTGGGACACCCCTGTTAATAGATTTAGGGGAAGAACAGTGACCGTCTACCACGGCAGAAATAGAACGGTCAGAAAGGAAACTGGAGATAAAGGTACAGAGAGAAGGATAGAAACCGTAGGAGGGTAGTTTAGAAAGCAAAGATTTGTGCCAGACCCTATCAAAAGCTCTTGATATGTCCAGCGCAATAGCAAAAGTTTCACCGAAACGGCTAAGAGAGGATGACCAAGAGTCAGTTAAGAAGGCTAGGAGATCACCAGTAGAACGCCCCTTGCGGAACCCATACTGGCGATCAGATAGAAGGTCAGAAGTGGAAAGGTGCTTTTGAATCTTCCGGTTAAGGATTGATTCAAAAGCTTTAGATAGACAAGAAAGTAAAGCTATAGGACGGTAGTTTGAGGGATTGGAGCGATCACCCTTCTTAGGTACAGGCTGTATGAAGGCATACTTCCAGCAAGAAGGAATGGTAGATGTTGACAGGCAGAGGCGAAAGAGTTTGACCAGGCAGGGTGACAGCACGGAAGCACAGTTTTTAAGGACAATAGGAGGCACTCCATCAGGTCCATAAGCCTTCTGAGGATTGAGGCCAGAGAGGGCATAGAAAACATAATTTTGAAGAATCTTTATAACAGGCATAAAGGAGTCAGAGGGGGGATGAGTAGGAGAAATATGCCCAGAATCGTCCAGAGTGGAGTTTTTAGAAAAAGTTTGAGAGAAGAGTTCAGCCTTAGAGATAGATGAGACGGCAGTGTTGCCGTTCGGACTGAGGAGTGGAGGGAAAGATGAAGAAGTGAAGTTGGAGATGTTTTTGGCTAGATGCCAGAAGTCACGGGAAGAGTTAGAGAAAGCAAGGTTTTGACATTTTCTATTAATGAAAGAATTTTTGGTTAGTCGGAGAATAGATTTGGCACGATTTCGGGCAGAAATGTAAAGTTCATAATTAGCATTAGTTTGAAGGCTCTGGTGCCTTTTGTGAGCTACCTCTCTGACATTGACAGCACGAGAACAAGCGTGATTCAACCAAGGCATTTTAGCGTGAGGAGTAGAGAAAGAACGAGGTGATTTTCTCCCGACTCTCCTAGGTTACCACGTAGTTAAATATGAAGAAAGCGCGGGAACCAGCTGGCCGCCTGTGTACCCGCAGGGTTGTGTGAGACATCGTGAAGGGTGGGTGTGCGCTCCGGCTCCGCGCCTGGAATTTTCCACGGCGAGGGGAAAACCGTTATTTCGGGAGAATTTCTCCCGACGATGTGGTGAACGTTAGACATTTTACCCGGGTGAAATTCTCCCGACGATGTGTTTACCTGTAACTATTAGTGATATCTTACGTGTGTTTCTTTTCAGATATTTAGTAATTATTACAGATAAACAGAAAATATGGCTGCCCGAGGCAAAGTGCTGACTGAGGAGGAACTTGTGGAGACGATGAACAAATCTGGTTTCCTCTCAGTAAATGATAGCTCAGATAGTGAGTGTGTTGATGACCTGGAAGAATTTAGAGATATTGAAAGTGATGTGGAAGACAATTTTTTATTGTATTTCATCATTCCATGTTGAAAAAAGTCATTATCAGCTCTGGAAAATATATATATATATATATATATATATATATATATATATATATATATATATATATATATATATATATATATATATATATATATATAAATCACAAAAAAAATATAGCCACTTTTCGCGTGCATCCCATACAGTTACCTGTGGCAGTAGTGGGCTGCAACTGACTGAGGCGAGGGGCCAACTACCTAGTAACTAGTGTACCAAAGGAGAAGTCACCAGCTGCAGTACTTTTTTTTTGGAAATTTTTTTCTAAACACTTTTTCAAATTTAGTCAAATTTAGGTTATTCCTTATTAAGGTCAATATCAATATTAAAATAAAGTACAATTTAAGTTTATAAGTCTATAATCTATAGTTTAAGAGTTCCTTTTTCACTGTAAAACTTGTAATAAACCTTAATTGAAAACTACTATTTTTTTTTATTTTTCAAAACCGGGTAAAATTCTCCCGGCGATGTGGTTCATGTTCCTCAAAAACAGCGATGGGGTTCTAGGGTTAAACCAAGGCCTTTTAGCGTGAGGAGTAGAGAAAGAACGAGGAATGTATGCCTCCATTCCAGAGACAATCACCTCTGTGATGCACTGAGCACACACAGAGGGGTCTCTATCCTGGAAGCAATAATCATTCCACGGGAAATCGGAAAAGTACATCCTCAGGTCGTCCCACCGAGCTGAAGCAAAATGCCAGAAGCATCGCCTCTTCGGTGGGTCCAAAGGGTGTACAGGAGCGATAGGACAGGATAGAGAAATAAGATTGTGATCGGAGGAGCCCAACGGAGAGAAGAGTTTGACAGAATAAGCAGAAGGGTTTGAGGTAAGGAAGAGGTCTAGAATGTTGGGCCGGTCTCCAAGACGGTCGGGAATACGTGTAGGGTGCTGGACCAACTGCTCTAGGTCGTTGAGGATAGCAAAGTTGTAGGCTTGTTCACCAGGCTGGTCAGTGAAAGATGATGAAAGCCAAAGCTGGTGGTGAACATTGAAATCTCCTAGGATGGAGATTTCAGCGAAGGGAGAGTGGGTCAAGATGTGCTCCACTTTAGAATTCAAATAGTCAAAGATTTTTACATAGTTGGTAGAGTTAGGTGAGAGATAAACAGCACAGATGTATTTAGTAATATAATGACAATGAAGTCTTAGCCAGATGGTGGAAAATTCAGAAGAGTCAAGGTCGTTGGCACGAGAGCAAGTGATGTCGTTGCGCACGTAGGCGCAACATCCAGCTTTGGATTGAAATTTAGGATAGAGATAGTAGGAGGGAACAGAGTTGAGATTGCTGTCAGTAGCCTCAGAAACCTGTGTTTCGGTAAAGAAGAGAAGGTGAGGTTTAGAGGAGGAGAGATGATGTTCCACAGAATGAAAATTAGAGCGAAGACCGCGAATGTTGCAGAAATTGAGAAGAAAGAGGTTCGAGGAGTTATCAAGACACCTCTCGGGTCGGCAGCCATAAGGGGAGTCCTCCTTGGGGGAGTTTGTGGTCCCCCCCCCAGGCGGGGACTCCGAGGCTTGGTGTATGTGCGCCATTTTGAAATTTTAATTTTGGGAAAAGGTGTATATGTTGTGTGAATGTAGTGTGGTGTGGATAAAGAGAGGATCTGTCTTTAGAGAGCATGCTGAACTACTCTCCGGTGTTGGTGAGACAATAGGGAAACGGTTAGTGAGGACATGGGAAGGGTCTTTGGAGGGCTTCAGCTCCCTTCTCACCTCCCATATATACCTCACCGGGAGTGGCTTGCGCCCGTTCGGTAGGTGTCTTCCTACCTACTCCAGCCATTGGATTGGTCCAGGATTGGTGAAGAAAGGAAGGAAGGGGGAAAAGAAGTAAAGGGAGAAGGGAGAGAAGGTGAGATATAGTAACGTAAGGAGTAATAGGAAAGGGAGAGAAGGTGACGGAAGGGAGAGAAGGAGGGGGGGAATGGAGGAAAGGTGAAAAAATTATAATGAAGAAATGTTATCCAGTGTTTGACGTTACCTGTGTGTGTGTGTGTGTGTGTGTGTGTGTGTGTGTTTACGTCACGGCCTATTGCGCCAGTAGGCTTCTTCCCGGTGGGGCCTGATGGTCGGCCCAAGGCTTCTTCCCGGTGGGGCCTGATGGTCGGCCCAAGGCTTCTTCCCGGTGGGGCCTGATGGTCGGCCCAGCCCGTTCTGGCGCACGCGAGTGTTTATAGTGGCCCCATCTTGTGTTGGCTCATGATGCCCCCCGGAACTCATCTTTGAGCCTTTCATTGGAGAGGTTATCTAGAGCCCAGGTTGATGGGTGGTCTTCAGGCTAGCAGGTGGGTAGTTTTCGGCCACTCGGCGGTGACTGAAAAACCTCAGCTGTGCGGCGGATAGGATTCGAACCCGCGTCCCTCCTGAAGCTCATGAACGCGGGGCCGTGTTACTCGATAAGACGTGTTTCTCAGTAGTACGCATACCAACACACACACACACACACACACACACACACACACACACACACACACACACACACACACACACATACGTGAGTTGCGTAAAGGAATCTAACCTACATGAATTTTTAACACACACACACACACACACACACACACACACACACACACACACACACACACACACACATGAGTTGCTTAAAGGAATCCAACCTACATGAATATTTATCACACACACACACACACACACACACACACACACACACACACACACACACACACACACACACACACACGAGTTGCTTAAAGGAATCTAACCTACATGAATTATTAACACACACACACACACACACACACACACACACACACACACACGAGAGTATCAAAGGCATGCACGGGTTTAATATTTAACACTAAACGCACATATGAACCACCCCTTTGACCCACTCCTCCTCCTCCTCCTCCTCCTCCTCCTCCTCCTCCTCGCACTTTCCTTTCTTACGAGCGGCTCTTACTTATTGTTGGTGTTACTTATGTGGCGTGACTTATGTTCGCCCGGCCTGACTTTGTACTTGAATAGAACGAGAGAGGGCCGCGAGTGACGATGTAGAGTGACGCGGTGCAAAGGATATCACTGGCGGCAAGGCGTCGAGGAGGAAGTGACTGGAGTGTAGAAAGAATAGCGAAAATAGAAATATGATACCGAATAAAAAATATATATAGCAAGAGCTGGATGAGAATTTGACCGAAAGAAAACTGCGAGTGACGATGTAGAGTGACGCGGTGCCAAAGGATATCACTGGCGGCAAGGCGGCAAGGAGGAAGTGACTGGAGTGTAAAGAATAGCAAAAATAGAAATACGATACCGCTTAACAAATATATATTGTAAGAGCTGGATGATAATTTGACCGAAAGAAAGCCGCGAGTGACGATGTAGAGTGACGCAGTGCCAAAGGATATCACTGGCGGCAAGGAGGAAGTGACTGGAGTGTAAATAATAGCGAAAATAGAAATACAATACTGCCTAACAAATATATATAGCAAATGCAGGATGAGAAGAATATCTTAAAGTATAACAATGACGATGTAGAGTGACGCGGTGCCAAGGATATCACTGGCGGGCAAGGCGTCAAGGAGGAAGTGACTGGACTGTAGAAAGAATAGCGAAAATAGAAATACGATACCGCTTAAAGATAATATATAGCAACAATACAATAGCAACAATACAGTACCAACAATAGGTTGGGTGTTGTATGATGGGTCAAAAGAAGAAGAGCAAGAAGACCTTCACCAAGGACTGATCATGTACTACACTCGTGATATGGATTCACCATGGCCCGATCATGTGCTAGACTCGTGGTATGAGTTCACCACGGCCTGATCATGTGCTGGACTCGTGATATGTGTTCACCACGGCCTGATCATGTGCTGGACTCGTGATATGTGTTCAACATGACCTGATCATGTGCTAGACTCGTGATATGTAATCACCACGGTTTGATCATGTGCTAGACTCGTGGTATGAGTTAACCACGGCCTGATCATGTGCTGGACTCGTGATGTGTTCACCACGGCCCGATCATGTGCTAGACTCGTGGTATAAGTTCACCACTGCCCGATCATGTGCTAGACTCGTCGTATGTAATCACCACGGTTTGATCATGTGCTAGACTCGTGGTATGAGTTAACCACGGCCTGATCATGTGCTGGACTCGTGATGTGTTCACCACGGCCCGATCATGTGCTAGACTCGTGGTATAAGTTCACCACTGCCTGATCATGTGCTGGACTCGTGATATGTATTCACCACGGCCTGATCCTGTGCTGGACTCGTCATGTGTGTT
>NC_066561.1:12043468-12060968 GCF_024679095.1 Eriocheir sinensis | reverse complement strand
GCTGGCCGGGGGCTCTAATGTGGCGGGTGGGACGGACCCTAAGAGATAGGTCCCTAGTTGTTGTGCTCCCGGCCGGCCGAGCATTTTTCTAAACGCTGGGTTTGGACGGCCTGCCGGGAGTACATATTTTGGCTACCCTAACAGGGGTGTAGTGACTCCCGCCCGGCGGGAGTCACTACTCTTATTCCCCCACTTCCTCTTCCTCCTCTTCCTCCTCCTCCTCCTCCTCCTCCTCCTCCTCTTCCTCCTCCTCCTCTTCATAATCCTCCTCCTCCTCCTCTTCCTCCACTTCTTACTCCTCCTCCTCTTCTTCCCCCTCCTTCTCCTCCTCTCCTCCTCCTCCTTCTCCTCCTCCATTGATCTCGGCCTAAACGCGAGATTGAAGGTGGTGGGTGGGCGTGTGGTCTGTGTCGGGTAACGGTCTTTGCACCTATAAGCTCTCCGCGCGCGGCTGGCCGGGGGCTCTAATGTGGTGGGTGGGACGGACCCTAAGAGATAGGTCCCTAGTTGTTGTGCTCCCGGCCGGCCGAGCATTTTTCTAAACGCTGGGTTTGGACGGCCGGCCGGGAGTACATATTCTGGCTACCCTAACAGGGATGTAGTGACTCCCGCCCGGCGGGAGTCACTACTCTCATTCCCCCTCTTCCTCTTCCTCCTCTTTCTCCACCTCTTCCTCCTCCTCCTCCTCCTCATCCTCCTCCTCCTCCTCTTCTTACTCCTCCTCCTCTTCTTCCCCCTCCTTCTCCTCCTCTCCTCCTCCTCCTTCTCCTCCTCCTCCTCTTCCTCCTCCTCTTCCTCCTCCTCGTCTTCCTCCTCTTCCTCCTCCTCCTTTTTCTTCTCTTCCTCTTCTCCATCCACTTCCTCCTCTTCCTCCTCCTCTTCCTCCTCCTCTTCCTCTTCTTCAACTACTTCCTCTTCTTCAACTACTTCCTCCTCCTCCTCCTCCTCCTCCTCCTCCTCCTCCTCCTCCTCCTCCTCCTCCTCCTCCTCCTCCTCCTCCTCCTCCTCTTAATCCTCCTCCTCCTCTCCTCCTCCTTCTTCTGCTCCTCCTTCTCTTCTTCCTCCTCCTCTTCTTCCTCCTCTTCCTCCTCCTCATCCTCCTCTTCCTCCTCCTCTTCCTCTTCCTCTTTTTCATCCACTTCCATTTCCTCCTCCTCTTCCTCCTCCTCCTCTTCCTCCTCCTCCTCCCTCACCCCATTCCTCCTACTTCCTCCTCTTCTTCCTCCTCTTCCTCTTCCTTCTCCTCTTCCTCCCCCCTCCTCTTTGTTTTTCGCAGAGGGGACCATACCCCAAACACCGTTAATTTTGCCCGGAGCGTTGCTTTCAGGCCATGAACGGCTTCCTCATCCTTTTCTACATCAGATGAAATGCCTCTGGGAAAAAAAAAAAAGGAATTAAAGCGGTTTTTTTTTGTAAATCAAAAAAATCACCGAAGATTCTGAGAGTTATTTGCACATATATCCGCTATTTTTTGTCTTAGAGCAATTCTGAGTGTACCATTCGATTCGTCGGAGTTTTCTGCATCGATTAGGTACCCTTTGCAAAGTTCAGAGTAAAAACTAAGCGAGAAATATCACTTTTTCCATACATGTCGACACAACACCCAACCTTATGAATTGCTGTTCCCTTACCTTAACCTAACTCGATTTCACGAGTTAGGTTAGAGTAAGAAAACAGCAATTCATAAGATTGGGTGTTGTGTGATGGGTCAAAAGAAGAAGAGTAAAAAGACCTTGCTCCGCGATGCAGTGGTTACTGTGCATAGCTCCGTTATAAGGCCTCAAGAAGAATTTGAATCGGCGGACGTTTCTGCATGGGGTAGGTGCCCATTTCAAAGTTCATACTAAAAACTAAGCGATAAAATTCAAATTTTCTTGTTTTTCGCAAAGGGGACCATACCCCCAAACACCGTTAACTTTGCCTGGGGCGTTGATTTCAGGCCATGAACGGCTTCCTCATCCTTTTCTACATTAGATGAAATGCCTCTGGGAAATAGAAAAAGGAATAAAAGCGGTTTTTTTCTGTAAATCAAAAAAATCCACGAACATTCCTGATAGTTATATGCAAATATACAACACCCAAACTTATGAATTGCTGTTCCCTTACCCTAACCTAACTCAATTTCTCTACGGAAAGGTCTTTTTCCTCTTCTTCTTGTGGCCTCTCATCAACACCCCATCTTATGAAATGCTATTGAGTTTATGGTACCTTAACAAAACCTAACATGATTTCAACACCCTAATTTTCAACAGCACCGCATAAGTTCGGGTGTTGTTGAGAGGCCAAAAGAAGAGGAGGAAGAAGACCTTTCCATAGAGAAATCGAGCTAGTTTAGAGTAAGAAAACAGCAATTCATAAGATTGGGTGTTGTGTGATGGGTCACAAGAAGAAGAGGAAGAACATTTTGCTCCGCGATGCAGTGGATACCGTGCATGGCTCCGGTATAAGGCCTCAAGAGGAGGAAGAAGATCTGGATCCTAGAATTCGGAAATAGGTCATATGGGGTGTCGAGTAGAGGGTTAATTGGGTCAGTAAATTGCGTGGTGATAATTAGAGGGGGCGCGGGTTAATGGTAATGGGGGGAGCTAATGGGAGTAGGTGGAATAAGGAATTAGGTCATGTTCGGTGTCGAACAGGGAGTAAATGGGATCAGTTAATTGCGTGGTGATCATTAAAAGGGGCGGGGGTTAACGGTGATTGGGGGGGGGAGCTAATGGAATGAAAGTAAAGCGATAAAAATCAACTTTACTAGTTTTTCGCATTAGGGACCACACCCCAAACCCCGTTAATAATTATTTTGCCCGGAGCGTTGATTTCAGGCCATGAACGGCTTCCTCATCCTCTACTACATAAGATGAAGTGCCTCTGGGAAATAGATACCTTAAAAAAGGAATAAAAGTTTTTTTTTCTGTAAATCAAAAAAATCCACGAAGATTCGTGATAGTTATATGCAAATATATCGGTTATTTTTTATCTTGGAGCAATTTTGAGTGTACCATTCGATTTGTTTGGGAGGAGGGGTTAGTTTGCATATGTGGACATTTTTTGTGGTGTGTCGTGAGTGGTGGGCTGGTGTAATAGTGGTTTAAGTCTGGTAATTCCTTGGATTTGGTATATTTTACAGAAACCACTACATGCCTGAGATGCCCCGCCCCGCCCCAGCCCACCATCATGACCTGCCCGCCCCCCTGGCATAAATTGGTAAGAAATGCATGCTCTTAATGGATATTCCAGTCCATAGCCATGTGGGGTGTGTTGTTATATATACCCTTGACTTGTATTCCTTTACTGTAAGATTCAAAACAATTCTAACCTAACCTTGGGAGTAGTAGTTTTTTTTTTTTTTTTTTCTTACGTTGTTGCCTATTGCGCCGGTAGGCATCTTCCCGGTGGGGCCTGATGGTCGGCCCAAGGCTTCTTCCAGGTGGGGCCTGATGGTCGGCCCAGCCCGTTCTGGCGCAGGCGAGTGTTTATAGTGGCGCCATCTTGCATTGGCTCATGCTGCCCCCCGGAACTCGTACTTGATTCGCTTGGACGGCTTCCTCTAGAGTCCGGGTTGATGGGTGGTCTTCAGGACAGCCACTCGGCGGTGACCGAAAAATCCGAGTGGTAGCATGAGGATTCGAACCCGCGTCGTCCATCACGCGGCGAATGTGGGTCCAGTACGCTATCACTTCGGCCACCGCCTACCCGAGTTATGTATATTAGCTTTGCCTACCATTTTTGTGACACTGACTGTTCATTTCTGATAAAAAAAATATGATGCCTGTTATTATTTATAAGGTTATATTTTCCAGAAACTCCTAAATGACTGACTCTTCGATGTCTGAGACGACCCGCCCTGCCCTGCGTCATGACCTCCCAGCATAAATTGATAAGAGATGCATACCACTGTTGATGGTTGCACAAGCCTATAGCTGTGTGGGCTTTGTTGTGTTCATGCAACTCTAATATGACCTAGCCCCCAAAATCAGTCAGTCCTCTTACTCCCATTGCCTTGAAAATCATCGGAAAAAGGCCTTCATCCTCCTATCGATAGTAATTTCAAAACATTAACAAAAAATCTAAAAGGAAGACCCATTTATAGCATTCAAATTGTCTTATTTAACCAATCCAAGCCAGCCAGCCAGTTTGCGAGACAGTCAGACGCCCTTTCTTGCCTCCCTCCCTCCCTGCTTTCCGCCCTCCATCCTCTACTCTCTTAATCCCCCTCCTTTACTTCCTATGCCACACAGGTCAATCCCAGCCAGTCAGTCAATAAGACGGTTTCAATCCTTGCCTCTCTCTCTCTCTCTCTCTCTCTCTCTCTCTCTCTCTCTCTCTCTCTCTCTCTCTCTCTCTCTCTGGACAAACTTTTGTTCGTGAAGTTTTGCCGGAGGCGGCCGGTAAGCGAAGCAGCGCCATGGTCCGCGGGCTGGTAGTCTGCTGTAAAAGAAAAAGAAAAAAAAAAATCACAGCTCACAATTTTCAATAGCAAGACATTTCATGGAAAACTGGTCAAACCTGTAGTATGCGCATAATTCTTTAGTAATAAGTGTATTATTATTAGGTATTATTACTATTATTATCGTTAGAGCAAATTATATTAATATTTCAGCCTATTATATTGAAATTAATATAATTAACCTATTATATTATTATAATTACTATATCCTATTATATCATTGATATATCCTTATGTTATATTTTACATAGGTAGCCTATTATACTAATATTATTTTAGCTTATCATATCAACATTATTATTATAGCCTATTATAATATTATTACTGAGTTCATATAGCTGGGAGCCATACGTATTCGGGATGAAGTAATGAAGGAAACCGGCAATAGTATCTATTAATTACGCTATTTTTAGTTGTCAACAATGTAATATTCGTGCAATAAATGATCAAAATCGACTACGTCAGTCAGTCATGACGCAGTAAACGGAGGAATATACTTACAGGCACAGCACCTCGTAGTTGGCACCTGGTGGTGTAACTTTTGGCGTCGTGCATCACAACGCCAGCTGATCAGTTTCCCACATGGACCACGGCCACATAATATATTTATCGTGCGTATTCAAGTTTTCAAGTCACGGATCCGCAAAAGCCCGCATTTGGGCGGTATAGTATGCGGGGGTTGTGCGGGGGGCTCAGAAAGTTGGGAATGGATTAGGATTTGGGTTAGGACTTAGGATTAGGGTGAGGATTAGGTGCAATCTCCATATCTTTTAAACATGCAGCCCCTTGCATTCTACGGTTTATACCACAACACAGATCCAACATGTCCTTATAATCACTATTCAGCACAAAAGTTGTTAAAACAGCAGGATCCTGCCACTCACCATGCAACTCAGTACAGAAACACCGCTGCAAAACTCATCGCACTTTGTATGTGGCAGTAACCGGGGTTTTGTCACTTTCTGGCCGACAACGATCTCTCGTCATTATACAGCATGCTGAATGCTGATAAAACACAACACAATGTTGTTGCTCGTATTCACTATAATTTCAGTCAGTCGGATTCTTACCCATCAGCACATAAGTTATTAAAACACTGAACCCCCCATGAACCATGCCATGCACCGAGCGGCCATCAGCCAGCCTTGTTTCTCATTTCAAAGATCAAGTCAACACTGCAAGACTCGTCACAAATCATGTCTGTGGCAACGACCGGGTTATATCACTGGCTGACAATGATCAGTGGCTATTACAGGACATGCTGATAGACACAACACAACTTTGTCACTGATATCTCACTCTGAAAACCGCGAAAGATACAGATCCCAAACAGTGGTAGTACAGTGTTGCCACTGTTGTTTGTTGCAGTGTTGACACATTAGTTATAGTATTTTAGCTAAAATGAAAATAATACGAATGGAAAAGCAGTATATTTAGGGAAAGTAAAAAGATATTTTCACATTATTTTTGTTGGTTTTGTTTCTTTAACTAATTTATTTGTTTTTTAATCATTGCCTCATCGGGGGCTCCCTGAATACCCAGGGCCTGAGGCTGCAGCCTCCATGTAATCCGCCTCTCTCTCTCTCTCTCTCTCTCTCTCTCTCTCTCTCTCTCTCTCTCTCTCTCTCTCTCTCTCTCTCTCTCTCTCTCTCTCTCTCTCTCTCTCTCTCTCTCTCTCTCTCTCTCTCTCTCTCTCTTTTTATTTTATTTAAACTGACGATTCTATAGTTACACAACAGATTTGTATTTCGCCGACGACACTTTATGCGATCGTTCGAGTAGCATATGTTTCTCTGTGCACTTTTTAGGGCTTCAAATGTCACTTTTTCTCGTGCATTATTTCAAAAGCCCTTTACACTTGTTCACTGTGTATTTAGCATCACTAGTGGTGTGGGGCATGTTCTTCGCCACCTGTGAGCAGCCACTTTTACCTGCTGGGTGGACATTTCCCTCACTGTTGGCCCTGCTGCAGTGAATGTGTTCCACAGGCGGGACACCCTGGAGGTGAAGGTCTGTTGGTGCTGGCTGGCGCGTGACCTCGGCACCCCGACCTGCTCGTGGCTGGAGAGTACCGTTCTCGTATCTCTCACAGCCTCTCGCGGGGGGAGCCTCAGTCTCGCCAGGTGTGGTACTCCTTGTACCTGGGCCTTGTGGAACACCACCAGCGCAGCGACGTCATGGCGGTGCTCCAGAATGTCTAGATGTATAATATCCTGAGGGGGCGGCTGGGGGTTGTTCTCCTGTAACAGTCGCTGCACCCGTCCCTCCACCTTGTCCAGTCTCTGCAGGTGTGTGGCAGCGCTGGACATCCAGGTCAGAGCCCCGTACTCCAGGTAGGATCTTACCTGGGCCTTGTAGAGGAGCATAATTCCTCGCTTGTCGAGGAAATTAGCCACGCTACGAAGGGCAGAGACACGTAGGGAGGCTTGGTGGGCGACGTGTTTCAGGTGGCGGTCGAAGCGCAGCTCTCGGTCCAAGTCCACTACGAGGATCCTGACGTAATCCTGGAGCGGGAGGGTGACGGAGCCAAACATCACCTTTCCTTCGACAGCTTGTGTGGCTGCCGGGGACCGAGAGATCACCATCGCCTGAGTCTTCTCAGGGGCAAAGTTCACCTGCCAGCGCTCCCCCCACTCCCGTATCAAGCGTAGTTGCTGGTTGACCTCAGCAACCGCTTGCTGGTTTTCTTGGCGAGGGTAGGAGAGGGAGAGCGTGCAGTCGTCAGCGTATGCAGAGACTGCTGGCAGACTCCTGAGAAGGTCGTCGATGTACAGATTCCAGAGGACAGGTCCCAGCACAGATCCTTGAGGGACTGAGGCACCCACTGGGAGGTCCGGACTTGGCCTGCTGGAGGCCGACGACGACAGGATCAGCTTCTCTCTCTCTCTCTCTCTCTCTCTCTCTCTCTCTCTCTCTCTCTCTCTCTCTCTCTCTCTCTCTCTCTCTCTCTCTCTCTCTCTCTCTCTCTCTCTCTCTCCAGTTACATAAACAACAGAAAGGCGATCAAAAGTGGTATTGGACCTTTAACAAACAGCGACGGTGCACTAGTGACTGACAGCCAACACATTGCACAACCTCTCAAACAATTACTTTTCCTCGGTGTTTAATACTAACAGTCTTCCTCTCGCTACCACCAACACCAGTACTATTGTAAATCTCGAGCATGCATTGCCTAATTTTGGAATAACAACCGATGAAGTCCTTAAAGCTCTCCATTCACTTAAAACAAATAAAAGTCCTGGACCTGACAAAGTATATCCAACTCTGCTGAAAGAAACAAAGAGCGAAATACTCTCCTCCCTCACAACCGTATTCAATATGTCCTTGCGACAAGGCATCGTCCCTTCAGATTGGAAAAAGGCTAACGTGACACCGATTTTCAAGAAAGGAGACAAAAAAGTACCAGGTAATTACAGGCCCATTAGTCTAACTTCGGTTGTAGGTAAGCTACTTGAGGGCATAATTAGAGACAAAATTGTGAGTTACCTTGAAAGCCACTCATTGATTGGGGAGTCACAACATGGCTTCCGAAACAAAAGATCCTGCCTATCAAACCTATTAACCTTTTATAACGACCTCTTCACTGTTTATGACGTAACCAAATCACTGGACGTAGTCTATCTTGATTTCCAGAAAGCGTTTGATAAAGTCCCGCATCATAAATTACTTTACAAATTAAAGCAAATAGGTATTGACGGTCAAGTAAACCAATGGATCGCGAATTGGTTGAGCAACAGACAACAAAGAGTAGTGATTGACGGATTTAACTCAGAGTGGGCGCCTGTCACTAGTGGCGTCCCTCAGGGCTCGGTCCTTGGCCCAGTGCTCTTCATTATTTACATCAACGACGTGGATGTTGGACTCAATAACCGCATTAGTAAATTTGCAGACGACACACAGATTGGTAACTCGGTTCTTACTGACGAAGACAGGCAAAGCCTCCAAGAGGATTTGCACAAAATTTCAGCTTGGTCGGATAGATGGGAGATGCCCTTTAACGTAGACAAGTGCCAGGTCCTTCAAGTTGGAACGAGGAATAAGAAGTTTGAATACGAAATGCGCGGCGTTAAACTCAACAGCGTTCAGTGCCTCAAAGACTTGGGGGTCAAAATCGCGTCAAACCTCAAATTCTCACAGCAATGCATCGATGCAGCAAATAAAGCGAACAGAATGTTGGGCTTCATTAACCCTTAAAATCCGATACGCCACCCGGGTGGAATTGGTACACAAGTCCGATACGCCACCCGGGTGACAGGATCTTTAGCAGTGCACCACAAATGCGCTTTAATTGGTAACGCTGTCAAAATGCTTACACTGGTACTCCTACCCTCCCACTACGCCTCTGGTGGGAAAAATTTCAATTACACCCACCACGCTCACTTTGCCAAGGTCGCTTGTGGAGTACAGTCATGATTCCCAGATGCGCACCATATTTTTATCATGTACAAATACACACAACATATACAGACAGTCTAACAGCAGAACATCGTCTCTGAGAAGCGGGAGTCGCATTATTGCGTTCCGCTGGAGGCCCCAGCTTCCCCCACCCTCCCTCCTTCGCCCGGGACGGAGCGGAGGTTGCCAAATCACGCCGCACTCCAACTTCAAGGCTCTGTTGCGGCGAAACTAAATTGAGTATTGCCAAAATATTTTACCAGTATATGCGCATAATAAGTATATTGATGATAAAAATGTTTCCATTCAATTTTGTAACACTCGATTTTTTCGTGATTTAGCCGGATCACGGGGGGGGGCCCATATACCTCTGATCGGATCGTACGGGTTAAAAGAAACTTTGTATTCAAGAATAAAGATGTAATACTCCCGCTCTACAACAGTTTAGTCAGACCCCACTTGGAATATGCGGTACAGTTTTGGTCCCCCCACCATGCAAAGGATATTGCTAAATTAGAAGGTGTTCAGCGTCGGGCAACGAAAATGATCCCTTCCTTGCGCAACAAATCCTACGAAGAAAGGCTTTCTACCCTTAACATGTTCTCTCTTGAGAAACGTCGCCTCCGAGGAAAACTGATCGAATGTTTTAAAATACTTAATGGTTTCACGAATGTAGACAGATCAACATTGTTTATGATCGATGACACTCTGCGCACGAGGAACAATGGCGTAAAACTCAGATGTAGACAAGTAAATTCAGACTGCACAAAATTTTTCTTCACCAACGTTGTAGTGCGAGAATGGAATAAGCTTCCACCATCAGTGGTCCAGTGTAACACGATTGACTCCTTCAAAAATAAGCTCGACCGTCACTTCCTTCAACTTAATATCAACTAGAGTAGAAATGCAACGTTTTGGAGTCTTCTGATTAATGTAAAATCACTTAGGTTTAAGGACAGACCACCAAGTCTGGACCATGGGGTATGTGTGGTCTGATTTTCTATGTAAATCTATGTAAATCTCTCTCTCTCTGGGTGTTACGCCACTGTCCGTAGTGCGAGTCGGCCACCATACCTCACCAACCAATCACACCAGCGCCGCTACTCGCATAATAGCGATTTTTTCTCGCATAAAACGATCATTTGGCACATATAGGTTAGTCGCATATGAGCGAATTCGCATATATCGAGCTCGCATATATCGAATTCCCGGTGTATATGTCTTTCAGTGAGTGTATGGAAGTGGTGCATGTCTGTCATTGTGGGTGTATACCTATATTTCTGTGGATCTATGGGAGTATTCTATGTCTATCCAAATAGGTGTATATGTCTTTCTGTGGGTGTAGGAGAGTGGTGTATATGTGATTGATGGTGTAAATGTCTATGTCTATGGGTGTAAGGGAGTGATGTACGTCTGTCAATGTGGGTGTATATGTCTTTCTGTAGGTGTAGGGGAGTGGTGTATATGTCTTTCTGTGGGCGTAGGGGAGTGGTGTATGTCTTTCTGTAGGTGTAGGGGAGTGGTGTATGTCTTGCTTTGGGTGTAGGGGAGTGGTGTATATGTCTTTCTGTGGGCGTAGGGGAGTGGTGTATGTCTTTCTGTGGGTGTAGGGGAGTGGTGTATGTCTTTCTGTGGGTGTAGGGGAGTGGTGTATGTCTTTCTGTGGGTGTAGGGGAGTGGTGTATGTCTTTCTGTGGGTGTAGGGGAGTGGTGTATGTCTTTCTGTGGGTGTAGGGGAGTGGTGTATGTCTTTCTGTGGGTGTAGGGGAGTGGTGTATGTCTATGTGATTGTATATGTTTTTTTTCTGTGGGTGTAAAGGAGTGGTGTATGTCTATGTGGGTGTATATGTTTTTTTTCTTTTTTTTTCTGCGGGTGTTGGGGAGTGGCGTATATCTTTCATTGAGGGTGTACGTATATGATTTTCTGTGGGTGTAGGGGATTTGTGTTTGTCTATGTGGGTGTATATGTCTTTCTGTGGGTGTAGGGGAGTGGTTTATTTCCCTACGTGGTGTGTATGTATGGGAGTGATGTATGTCCCTTTGTGGGTGTTTATGTCTCTTTTGGGTGTATGGAAGTGGTGTAAGCCTATGTGTTTACTTCTATGTCAGTGAGTGCATGTTTATCCATGTGGGTGTAAATGTCTATATCTATAGGTGTAGTGAAGTGGTGTATGTCTGTCAGTGTGGGAGTATACCTATATATCTGTAGATCTATGGGAGTATTGTATGTCTGTCCAAGTTTGTGTGTATGTCTTTCTGTGGGTGTATGGGTTGTGTATGTCTGTATGTGGGTGTATATGTCTATGGGAGTGGTGTATGTCTGTCCTTGAGGGTGTATATATCTCTGTGGGTGTATGTATGGGAGACAGAGACACGCCAGTAATCCTCGAGTGAGCAGCTTGGCCCGCCCTTCCGGTCCGCCGGTTTTAAGTTGACTGTCTGGCTGCTCACCCGGGTCCTGCTACGGGCTGCCCAGTGCACCCGTGCCTCCGCCGCGCGCACCTGCCGGCGGGGACGCCCCCCGGTACCCGCTAATGAAGCTTGCATTGCCTCGACTCTCCCTTATCGGGCCGCCGTACGGCCAAAGGCCCGGTTCCTCATACATGGGGATTAATCTTAGCAGCAGCAGCAGCTGTATGGGAGTAGTGTATGTCTTTATATGTTGGTGTTGGTGTCCATTAGTTACGTTCCTGCAGTCTCTGTATTTTCTCTCTTGGTGATGAGCACTTTTTGCTGGTTATTGGTTTCCCCTCTTGCTCTCTCACTCCCTCTCTCTCACACACCAGCTGACATTTAGCTATCGTCCTGTCATCATGTTTGTATCGTCTCTGTATATCTGTTTGTATTCACGAGTTTTTCACATTGAAGAGGACAGCATCAAGACGCCGCTCGCTCCACCTCTTTTTTGGCGTCTCGCTCTTTTTCCCTTTGTTCGGAGCAGCGCATAGTGGCCCTTTTTTGTTGTCGTTTTTATTTTTTTCCCCTGAACTGCCTCCCTTGCTGCAAAAATATATAAATAAATAAATCCGTAGTGCTCCACAATAATGTATCCCAGTTACCCTTTCGACAACCTGGTTTTCTGTGCGTCCGCGAGACTTTAGGGGAGGCTTGCTCAGTGCCCGGCCGTTCAAACTCTTCCGTACATATTAATGGGAAACTTCCGCCTCATTCTAGACAGGTATGTTGCTGGCCTTTTTCTGCCCTGTACTTAAGTTTCTCGACTTCGTTAACATGTATCCTTTCCTGGGTAGGTATCCTCAGACGCCTCCAACACTCTCGTCAACTATTTCCAAAGGCCAAAAAGGATATTAATCGGGTTTTCATGGTGTTTTCACGTTCACGGTACAGAAGTAGAGTCACACTGCCACCAGGGTCATAAAGGTACCTCTGGAAGGCACCAAACTCTACGAAAATCCTGTCAAAAGTCCCTGATATGCAAAGGTGGGCGCGGTACTGAAAAATCAGTAGTGCGGTTGCTGTAGTGCGGTATTTTTTTCCGGAGTAGTGCGGTAAGGCTGGCTTCACACGAGCCACTTTTTAGTGGTCAGTGGCCGCCACAAAATAATGGTCAAAATAGAACACACACATCTCTATGGGTGCAAGCACACGGGACACTTTTCTGTGGTCACGACTAAACAGTGGCGAGTAGTGGCGGGCGGTGCCATTTTCCGACCACGCCACTGTGGCCAGCGATAGATACCGTTGTTTCAAATGGCAGCGTGCACACGAGCCACTATCGGTGACCACCACCCTGCCACCCGCCGCTTTCCCTCTGTCTTGACACTTGCACACCTGAATTTCAACTGTCGTAATGATGTATAAGTATGACCTTCACGCATAACTTGTGTTCAGGATATAATGGATAACCTCTCATATGCTTTCAGAACTAATGTTTCATTTCGTTTCACAGTTTTGCATATTAATTGATTCTGGTATGGATTTATAACTGAATGTGGTAGTTTTATTTACCCGGAAGTAGAAAGGGGAAAATGTTATGTAACCGCAAAGACTGCTGAATTATGTCAATAAATTACATCTAATGTGACTTAATATTATTCATGTTCAGTCTTATATTAAAATTACCGCAAGTCTCTCTTCTACTGGCACACACTTCCTCCTGTCCTGCCGTGTTATACGTGGATCATTTATTGTCATAAGATGATTAAACCTTTCCTGTGACCTCCTGAAGTAGTAAAAAAATTATCGTGTTCTTTTAGCTCTGTAAAGAATGTGTGGAATGCTACACGCAGTAGTCTGTTGCTAAGTATATGGGGTGAACCCACGGCAGTACTTTCTTCAGCGCTTTTTGATAAGAGAGCACAGACAGCTGCTGCCTCTACGAGATCCATAACGCCACGTGCTGACCTCATTAGTGGCTGCCACCGAGTGGCTCGTGTGTATGGTGCACCTACCCACCACTTTTCGTGGCGACCATTTTTTGTGGTCGCCACTTTTTGTGGCGGCCACTGACCACCAAAAGTGGCTCGTGTGAACCCAGCCTAACACTGCGGTTGCGGTAGTGCGGTCCCAATTTTTTTTTTCCCAGTGCAGTACGCGGTGTGCGGTACTGCGGTAGCGGTAGTCAAAATACAAAAAATACGTCAGTGTCTATCCTAGCTATCCAGACAAAGGAAACATGCTTAAAATTGTACAATGAAATATCGGCCGGCACAAAGGGTCCGGGTCCGGGGTTGAAATGGCCGGCATCGCGCGGGTTAGAGAAGATTCGCAGTGTAGTAGTTTAGTCTGTCTATAATTTATAGTATTTAATTTTGAACAATAACTGAAAAGCCAGAATGATTGAGTCACTGATTGTGATGACTGATACCGATTGACTGATTGAGTCCGATTCACTGTAAAAAAATATATAAAAAAAACATTTATATGAGCAGCATGCCGCGCTGCAGATGTCGTCTTCAATAGTTTTCAAAGTACCGCAAAAACGTACCGCAGGATTTTTTAGTGCGGTCCGCGGTAGTGCGGCATTTTCAGAAATTTTGCGGTAGTGTGGTAGTGCGGTTCTTTTTTTGTGACGCGGTACGCACTACCGCACTAAGTACCGCATTTGCCCACCTCTGCTGAAATGCTCGCCTTTGTTCAGGTACTCGCCACTGGTTCTCCCCGGCTGCTGTTGCTTGAAGTTCTCCAGGACATGTTATTCCCATAAGCCTCACGTTTAGTTGAACAATGCTGACGCTGATGTCATTACAAGAGAATTAAAAAAAGGATAAAGAGGTGGTAAGTAGATTCACCTGTCTGGTGGTGTTGCGATAAATAGCTCAACGCATAAGTATTTCCCTCTGTGTCCACTACGCATGTCCTCTGGGGGAATACACAGCAGGAGAGCATGTTAATTTGGCTTATTGTGTTGTAGTTTGTCCACTTATGACCTCTGTGGTGGTTGATATTACCCAAACCTGCAAGAACTGAATGAACTAAAATCCGCCCTGTTCGTTTGTTGTAAAGCCTCCTCCGTATTAAAAGTGTTGCTCTGATGCTTGTGGCGCGTATCGGAGCCCAGACAGGACAAGTAAAAGGTGGCGGTGAGGGAAATATGGAAACAGTAAGCAAGCTGATCCTCTCTCGGCGAGCTATTTTGCGGCTGCCAGAAAATTCTTACGACAGCGGCATGGAGGGTTACTCCTGCCAGGCCCGCGGGTTGCCTTTGATTTGATGTAACATTGAATTTACTGCACGTTTGATCCGCCATGACGATTTGCTGGCAGCAAAAGCGTACATTACCTCTAAACGTGAAGTGCATCAACGGTGAACTTCCCAAAGACACGATTCAACACGGGGAGATGAAATGGACCGGAGGAGCGCCGTGACAACTCGTGCCCACCTCGCAGGCTCGCATATAAAAAATCTACAGGCAGTCTTACAAGTATGGATACAATTGTATCCAATGGATACATTTTGACGGTGCTCGTACATTCATACGCCGTTGTGCAAAATGGATACAAAATCGAATTATTAGACAAAACTGGATACTTTTTACCCTTTTGGGGGCAAATTGGATACTTTTTTGGCCTTTTTGGCCGTCCAAGCGCCGCACGTGTTTTTTATTTCTTTTATTTACAAGCTTGGCCAGCCAAAGGAAACGAAAATGCTATTAACCTAATGACAGCAAGTGTGTGTGTGTGTGTGTGTGTGTGTGTGTGTGTGTGTGTGTGTGTGTGTGTGTGTGTGTGTGTGTGTGTGTGTGTGTGTGAAAAATCTTTCTGTATTGTCGGGAACCAGAAAACGAACAAACAAGAGGAATAGCCATAACAGTACAGAGTAAACATCTCATAGGACAAGCACTAACAAAGAGGGAAACAACGAGGATAAAGGAAAACAGATACCCAGAGAGGAATGAGATATACAACTGTGTAAACATCTGGCAGGACAAACACTAACAAGAAGGGTGACATATATAACAGTGTAAACATCTCAAGTACAAAAGAGGGGAAACAACGAGGATAAAGGAAAACAGATACCCAGAGAGGAATGTGAGATATACAACTGTGTAAACATCTGACAGGACAAACACTAACAAGAAGGGTGACATATATAACAGTGTAAACATCTCAAGTACAAAAGAGGGGAAACAACGAGGGTAAAGGAAAACAGATACCCAGACTCAGATACATAAAACAGATACCCAGTGGGCGTGGTCAGAAAGTGTGAACAACCATTGAAAAAGACTCTGACCCGTGACGTCAGTCGTGGCGACATGTTATGAGCCAATAATTTAACAGAAAAATCACTGTGGGAGTGTCTTAAGACTGACTCACGAATAGCAGGAGAAGTAAAACAATACAACATAATGAGCAAGCAGATGGGTGTGACAGGAAGTATTGGCCATTGGTTATGTAGAAAATTAAGGGCGTGTCAAGGATGTAAGTCCGCCTCAAGCAAAGAAAAATGTGGCCTAGAAATCAGTGGTATAAGTAGACCGAGCTTGGTTCTCGCCTCAAGCAGACCTGCTACTCACTCAGCCGAGAATGGCTGTTGTGATCTTAATCGTGAGTAGAAATTCGGGAATCTAAGGGAAACCGATTGTATTGTCCTGGAGATTATAATGTGGGAGATTTGAAGTAGGATTGTGAGTGGGACAGGATAGTGATTATTTGTTTGCGATGTTAAGCAGAAATGGAAACCACAGCGTGTGGTATAATTGAGTGTTTCCATGACTTGTAGTAGATTATACTATAGGAATGTGTTATTAGGATTTTGTGAAGAGAGTACATAATGATTGTGATGTAAGCAGAGAGATACAAACCACTGCTTGTGGAACGACGAGTGTTATTATTATTGGCAACAACTGAGCACATATTGTAGTATTATGTTTAAGACATGTCGTTTGTCATATGTTGCATCCTTTGCTGAATATGCCAGTGTTATAATCGTCTGAGCATAGAATATTGCGTAAGGCAATTTCTTTAATTTAATTTTAAATAAATGTATATTTTCTTTTTCCCTTGTTTATCCCCGAACACCAGTCTCCAATAACAACTTAAGCTGGATCATGCTACCAGGGATACGAGACGGTGAGATCATTTATGGAGTAATTAATGAGTGATAGAGTTGATTTAATACAAGAAAAGAAGGGTACAAAAGTATCCATTGAGCATAATGAGAAATGATTTACTCCCTTGTAATAGAATGCTCTCTCTCTCTCTCTCTGTGGCGGATCTAGAAAATATTTTTTTGGGTGGCACTTGGCACTCCGCTGGTATCCGCGTTTTTTTCGATTGAATAGAGATCTTGTGTTTTATTCCCGGGCAGAGTGAGAGTTAAAATGGGCTTTCTCTCTTTACACCCCAGCCCCTGCGCGTCCGTAGCTGAGTGGTTTCTGTGACCGCCTACCACTCCTCGGGGCACCGGTTCGAGTCTAATTAGGCGCACAGCCCATCCAGCAATTGCTCCTGTTCATCCTTCCTTTCGGGTTGGTCTATAAACGGGTACCTGGGGAAACTTGGGGAAGGTAAATTGTGGGAATCCGGACGGCAAAGGGACGAGTGTCCCCGGGCTAGTGGATAAGAGTCCACCACAGGCTCAAAAGGTCAAGAAAGCGGAAATGAGCACCGATGCAACGCGCAGCAATATCGCATGCTCCGCACTTTACCTACGAGTATTACTTTATTAGGCAGACATTGTTGGCTAGACTCTCGGTTACTCCTTTTTCCTATCCCATCCTGTTTTCCATATTATACTTCTAAGAAATGTTAGGTTACAAGAAGAGCTTCATTAGCTTTTTTTTTGTGAAGTAAATGTGGAAAAGAAGCTGGAGGAGAACATTTTTGCTCCTGAGTTTCCTTACTCGATGTAATTTGTATTAGCAGTGATCTGGAAAATAAAATAAAACAAGAAATGAAAAATTCAATTCAATATAATATAAGGGGCACAAATTTTATGACAAAAGCAATGACTAAATAAGAGAGAGAGAGAGAGAGAGAGAGAGAGAGAGAGAGAGAGAGAGAGAGAGAGAGAGAGAGAGAGAGAGAGAGAGAGAGAGAGAGAGAGAGAGAGAGAGAGAGAGAGAGAGAGAGAGAGAGAGAGAGAGATTTTTTGTGTGTGTGTGTGTGTGTGTGTGTGTGTGTGAGAGAGAGAGAGAGAAGGAGAGTATCTGTGTGTGTGTCTGTGAGACAAGGAGAGTATCTGTGTGTGTTTGTGTCT
>NC_066561.1:12005968-12038468 GCF_024679095.1 Eriocheir sinensis | reverse complement strand
AGGAGTGTATCTGTGTGTGTGTGTGTGTGTGAGAGAGAGAAGGAGAGTATCTGTGTGTGTGTGTGTGAGAGAGAGAAGGAGAGTATCTGTGTGTGTGTGTGTGTGTGTGTGTGTGTGTGTGTGTGAGAGAGAGAGAGAAGGAGAGTATCTGTGTGTGTGTGTGTGTGTGTGTGTGTGTGTGTGTGTGTGTGTGTGAGAGAAGGAGAGTATCTGTGTGTGTGTGAGAGAGAGAAGGAGAGTATCTGTGTGTGTGTGTGAGAGAGAGAGAAAGAGAGTATCTGTGTGTGTGTGTGTGTGTGTGTGTGTGTGTGTGTGTGTGTGTGTGTGTGTGTGTGTGTGTGTGTGTGTGTGTGTGTGTGTGTGTGTGTGAGAGAGCATAGCTGGGCACGATAACAGAAAACCTTATTCCCGATAACCGATAACTGATAACGAAAAACCTTAACGGCGATAACCGATATTCGTTAACTAGAGACACAAATATAGGCGATAACCGATAACCGATACCCGATATAAATCCACAATTCCGATACTAGCTAGCGATAAGTCCGATATGCGAAGACGATACTATATTGATATTTCAGATAGAACAACATTGATGAATTCAAATTTTCATTATCTGTATTTTAGGAAACTTACAAAACCTTAAAACCACACGTTGAAACGTACATATGGACGGTAATACTAGAAATGCCTGAGCCGGTGTTGTGTTATTTGGCGTCCCCACCGTAAAAAATTGTTTACAAACACTGGTCTCTCGTGAACGGTATATGCTCAGACCAGCAAGCGTAGACCTGTAGTCTCACAAAGCTTTTAAACCGTAATTAAGAGTTGCTGGAAGGCTGAATCAGACATATAGTACCACTACCACCATCCTCGCTGTTTCTAGAACGACACTCTGTACGAGTTGTATTTATATGTACAAAGTGTACGTCGTTCTAGAAACAGCGAGGATGGTGGTAGTGTATGTTTGATTCAGCTTTCCAGCAACTCTTAATGTGTTAAAAAAGCATTGTGAGACTGTACAGGTCTACACTTAATGGTCTGAGCATGCGCAGTTCACGAGAGACCAGTGTTTGTAAACAAAAGCGCTTTTGACGATGGGACACCAAATAACACAACACCGGGTGCCTTCAGTATCATGGCATGGTCACAAACGAATATGGAATATCAAATTTGAGGCAGTGAATAATCATTTTTGGGGCAAAGTTAAATGATTTTTCTCTATGATATATTTATTTTTGAGTAGCATAAACAAAATAAACTAGTGTTTTAATTTTCATGATCTAAGTATGAAATCTCATCACCGAAGATATTTCATACCCCGAAGTATTTTCATACAACACCGGGCCACGCATGCGCAGTAGGGAGGAGACAACGTTTTTTTTCTGAGAGGCGGAAAAAAAGTAGCGATTATCGCTAGTTTGGTTACAAAAGTAACGAAGATATCGATATATATTTAAATAAGTAGCGGATGGTTGACAATCCGATTTTGTTATCAGCGATAAAGTATCGCGATAACTTATCGCGATAACGCCCAGCTATGTGTGAGAGAGAGAAGGAGAGTATCTGTGTGTGTGTGTGTGTGTGTGTGTGTGTGTGTGTGTGTGTGTGTGTGTGTGTGAGAGAAGGAGAGTATCTGTGTGTGTGTGTGTGTGAGAGAGAAGGAGAGTAACTGTGTGTGTGTGAAAGAGAGAAGGAGAGTATCTGTGTGTGTGTGTGTGTGTGTGTGTGTGTGTGTGTGTGTGTGTGTGAGAGAGAGAGAGAGAGAGAGAGAGAGAGAGAGAGAGAGAGAGAGAGAGAGAGAGAGAGAGAGAGAGAGAGAGAGAGAGAGAGAGAGAGAGAGAGAGAGAGAGAGAGAGAGAGAGAGAGAGAGAGAGAGAGAGAGAGAGCATTTACTTGTCTACATTTGAGTTTTGTGCCATTGTTCCTCGTTCGCAAAGTGTTATCGATCATAAACAGTTTTGTTCTGTCTACATTCGTGAAACCATTAAGTATTTTAAAACATTCGATCAGTTTTCCTCGGAGGCGACGTTTCTCAAGAGAGAAGATGTTAAGGGTGGAAAGTCTTTCTTCGTAGGATTTGTTGCGCAAGGAAGGGATAATTTTTGTTGCTCAACGCTGAACACCTTCTAGTTTAGCAATGTCCTTTGAATGGTGGGGAGACCAAAACTGTACCGCATATTCCAAGTGGGGTCTGACTAAACTATTGTAGAGCGGAAGTATTACATCTATATTTTTGAATAAAAAGTTTCTTTTAATGAAGCCCAACATTCTGTTCGCTTTATTTGCTGCATCGATGCATTGATGTGAGAATTTCAGGTTTGACGCGATTTTAATCCCCAGGTCCTTAACGCAATGAATGTTTGTGAGTTTAACGCCGAGTATTTCGTAATCGAACTTCTTATTTTTTTGTTCCAACTTGAAGGACCTGGCACTTGTCTACGTTAAAGGGCATCTCCCATTTATCAGACCAAGTTGAAATTTTTTGCAAATCCTCTTGGAGGCTTTGCCTGTCTTCGTCAGTGAGAACCGAGTTACCAATCTTTGTGTCGTCTGCAGATTTACTAATGCGATTATTGAGTCCAACATCCACGTCGTTGATGTAAATAATGAAGAGCACTGGGCCAAGAACCGAACCCTGAGGGACGCCACTAGTGACCGGCGCCCACTCTGAGTTAAATCCGTCAATCACAACTCTTTGTTGTCTGTTGCTCGTCCAATTCACGATCCATTGGTTTACTTGACCGTCAATGCCTATTTGCTTTAATTTATAAAGTAATTTATGATGTGGGACTTTATCAAACGCTTTCTGGAAATCAAGATAGACTACGTCCACTGATTTGGTTACGTCATAAATTGAGAAGATATCGTTATAAAAGGTCAGTAGGTTTGACAGGCAGGATCTTTTGTTACGGAAGCCATGTTGTGAATCCCCAATTAATGAGTGGCTTTCGAGGTAACACAATTTTGTCTCTAATTATGCTCTCGAGTAGCCTACCTACAATTGAAGTTAGACTAATGGGTCGGTAGTTACCTGGTATTTTTTTGTCTCCTTTCTTAAAAATCGGTGTCACGTTAGCCTTTTTCCAATCCGAAGGGACGATGCCTTGTCGCAAGGACATATTGAATACGGTAGTGAGGGAGGAGAGTATTTCGCCCTTTGTTTCTTTAAGCAGTATAGGATATACTTTGTCGGGTCCGGGACTTTTATTTGTTTTAAGTGAATGGAGAGCTTTAAGGACTTCATCGGTTGTTATTTCAAAAATAGGCAATGCATGCTCGAGATTTACAATAGTACTGGTGTTGGTGGTAGCGAGAGGAAGACTGTTAGTATTAAACACCGAGGAAATGTAGTTGTTTAAGAGGTTTGCAATGTGTTGGCTGTCAGTCACTAGTGCATCGTCGCTGTTTGTTAAAGGTCCAATACCACTTTTGATCGCCTTTCTGTTGTTTATGTAACTGAAGAAAGATTTCGGACTATTTTTACAGTTGGCTGCAATATTTTCTTCATATCTACGCTTTGCCTGACCTACTAGTCTTTTTACTCGTCGCCTGACATCGTTATAAAGTCTAATGTTTTCGAGCGTGCTTTGTTCTTTCTTTAACCTGTAAAACAATTTTCTTTCATTGACTGATTGTTTAATTTCGCTATTAAACCACGGTGGGCTTTTATTAGTGTTAATTCGCTTCTCGCAAAAGGGGACGAATGTGTTCTGCTGAGTGAGTAAGTGATTTTTAAGGTTTAGCCAGGCTTCATCTACGTTGCCGTCATCTGATAGTTGTATTTCTGTTAGTTTTTGTCGGATTTCTACGAAGTTAGCTCCTTTGAAATTGGGCACCCTTACTTTATTTTCAGTCACTGATGATTGAGCTCTAATGTCGACGCGCACTAATTCATGATCGCAAGAACCGAGGTGTTCTCCTACCGTGACATTACTGACTAGGTTATCTTGGGTCGTTATAACAAGGTCGAGTATATTATTTTGTCGAGTTGGCTCAAAAACCATTTGGCTTAGATAATTTTCTTCTAGAAATTCGATCATTCTATTTGACTCGCCTTCTGTACCTGACAGTGTCGCCCAGTCGATATGGGGGAGGTTAAAGTCTCCTAATATTAGTGAGTCGTTATTAAGTGACTGCCTTAAGACACTGTACATTTCAAGGTCGTCATCGAGTGATTGCCCGGGAGGTCTGTAGGTGACAGATATATTTAAATTGATTTTTGCAGAGTTTATTCGCACGCACAAATGTTCGACGTTACTGTTTCCCGGTGTTTTGTCAGTGGGTTGCAAATAGCTTTTGACATAAAGGGCGACGCCACCGCCTCTACGGTTTACACGATCTTTGGTCGGTAGTCGGTAGTCAGTGCTTCCCCGACGTAGTTTACCGCTTAGTGCTGTGCTCCGTTACACCTCCGGGATGCCTGACGCGACTCTCGGCCTCCAGCCTCCGCGGCCCCTGGCTACACTGCCAGCGCTCTACACGCGGTCATGGCCTCCACAACCGACACCGACCCTGCCCTAACGTGCCCCTCCACGATGTCTGACGACGACGCTGCACAGGGCGTGGCCAGCCTCCATGCCCCCACCGTCACCAGCGACAGTCTGACCCACCAACTCACGGCTCTTATCACTAAGCTACGAACAGAGGTCAACACGCTCAGGGAGGACATCAGGAGCCAACGCAGCCACTCCTCGTCACCACACTGCCACTCCTCGTCACCACACCACCACTCCTCGTCACCGCACCACCACTCCTCGTCACCCCGCCGCCACTCCACCTCCAGTAGTAGCCCCTCACATAGCTCCGGCGTCTGCTACTACCACAGGAGGTTCGGCAAGGATGCCAGGCAGTGCACATCTCCCTGCGGCTTCCAGGGTTCGTCACAACAGCCCGGGCGTGGACTAACAGCTCACAGCGTCCGCCAACACACCTCGAAGCTGTTCCACATCTCCGACCCACTCTCCCGCACCAACTTCCTCATCTACACTGGAGCCGAGGTCAGCGTCCTCCCCGCCACACCAAGCCAGAGGTCCTTACCAACCATCGCTCGCCTCTACGCTGCTAACGGCACGGGGATCCCTGTTTTCAAGAAACAGACGCTCCAGCTCAACCTCAACCTTCGCAGGTCGTTCGAGTGGACCTTCTACGTGGCAACAGTTTCACAACCTATCCTGGGCGCCGATTTCCTGTCTCACTACAATCTCCTAATCGACCTCAAGAGTCGCAAGCTCCTGGATCCACTGACATCCATCTCAACCAGGACCAGAGCAGCAGCAGGCGAAAGCACCCACATCTCCACCATCAGCGCAAGCAACCGGTTCGCGTCTCTCCTCAAGTCCTTCCCGACGCTGACACAGCCACACACAGCGAACAAGCCTGTGAAGCACCACGTCACGTACCACATCGAGACGACCGGACCACCAACATACGCCAAGGCTCGCCGCTTAGCTCCAGAACGCTACCAACAAGCCAAGGCCGAATTCGAGTCGCTGATGCGCCAAGGTGTTATCCGCCCCAGCTCAAGCAACTGGTCGTCTGCCCTCCACGTCGTTCCCAAGAAGAACGGTGACATACGCCCATGCGGCGACTACAGAGCCCTCAACTCGCGCACCGTCATGGATTGCTATCCGGTGCCGAATATTCAGGAGTTCTCCTCACACCTTGCTGGCTCCACTATCTACTCCAGGATCGACCTCATAAAAGCCTTCCACCAGATCCCAGTCAACCCAGCAGACATCCCGAAAACAGCCATCGTTACACCTTTCGGCTTGTACGAGTACGTACGGATGCCCTTTGGACTCAAGAACTCTGCCCAAACCTTCCAGAGGTTCATGGACGAAGTGCTGCGAGGACTGACATTCTGCTTCGCCTACATCGACGACGTCCTCATCGCCAGTCCTGACGCTGACACACACCGCCAACATCTAGAGCAAGTTTTCACCCGTCTCCAGGACTACGGCATCCAGATAAGCGTTGAGAAGTCAGAGTTTAGTGTTACCTCCGTCGACTTCCTCGGCCACACCGTCTCTCCTTCAGGCATCACTCCCATCTCTTCCCGCTGCGACGCCATTCAACAGTTCCCGAAACCGACAACTCAGCGCCAGCTCAAGCAGTTCCTCGGGATGATCAACTACTACAACCGCTTCATTTCACACTGCGCTCTCATCTTTCAGCCACTCTACTCCATGATCAAGCCCTGCAAGAGAGGCCAGTCCGTCACACTCGCCTGGACTCTCCAAGCTGACGACGCCTTTCTCAAAGCCAAGGAGGCACTGAAGGCTGTTACCGCACTCAGCTTCCCTACTCCAGACGCCACTATTTCAATCTCCACGGATGCCTCAGACACCGGCGTTGGTGGAGTCTTGCAGCAGCACGTAAACTGAGCCTGGAGACCCATTGCATTCTTCTCACAGAAACTCAACAACGCCGAGAAGAAGTACAGCGCCTTCGACAGAGAACTTCTCGCCATCTACAAGGCTGTCAAGCGCTTCAGATACTTCGTCGAAGGCCGGGAATTTCACATATACACCGACCACAAGCCTCTTGCCACAACCTTCATCAACAACAAGTCCACCTACTCTCCCAGGCAGCTGCGCCACATCGACTTCATCTCACAGTTCACTACAGACATCCGGTACGTTAGAGGTGAGGACAACATCCCCGCCGACGCTCTTCCCCCCTAACATCTCTGCAACATCCTCCTCCCTCATCGATTATGCCGCCATTGCTGCAGACCAAGTCGACGACGCCGAGCTGCAGCAATTAAGGGATAACCCCGCCTTGTCGATGAGGCGAGTCGAGTTCCCCGGGACCAACGTGCACCTGTACGCTGACGCATCTACCGCCACCATCCGGCCCTACCTGCCGAAGAACCACCGGTACCCACTCTTCCGCCAGCTGCACGACCTCTCTCACAACGGGATCCGAGCGTCACAACGGATGATGTCCTCACGCTTCATATGGACGGGGATCAACAAGGACGTCAGAGACTGGACCCGCACCTGCGTCCAGTGCCAGGCTTCCAAGGTGACGCGCCACACCGTCTCGCCTCCAGCAGCGTTCACGCCCCGATCCTCCAGACTCGAACACGTCCACGTCGACCTCGTCGGCCCACTTCCACACTCCAACGGCTACAAGTACCTCCTCACCTGCGTTGACAGGCTCACACGCTGGCCCGAAGCTGTCCCGGTCGAAGACATAACAACGGACACCATCGCCAGAGCCTTCGTCAACACCTGGGTGTCGCGCTTCGGTACGCCTCTCAGCCTCACATCCGACCGTGGAAGCCAGTTCGAGTCGAGCCTTTGGGACAAGGTCATGTCCATCCTGGGGATTAAGCGGATCAGAACCGCCAGCTACCATCCTCAGTCAAATGGCCTTGTCGAGCGCTTCCACCGCCAACTTAAGGCCTCGCTGGCAGCAACAGTTCAGGACCGCAGCGACTGGACTACGACTTTGCCTCTAGCCCTCCTCGGCATACGGACGTCCCTCAAAGAAGACTGGCCACTCCTCTGCAGAGCTCCTGTACGGCACCACTCTCCGCCTTCCAGGAGAGGTTCTCTCGCCCACTCCTGGCCCTCCCTGCGACATACAGGACTACGCCAGGAACCTCAAGAACGCAATGCAGAGACTCCAGCCAGTGCCGCCACGTACATCACCATCCAAAACGTTCGTGAGCCAGGACCTCGACACCTGCACACACGTGTTCGTGCGAGTGGACGCCACAAAGAAGCCTCTGCAGCAACCATACGATGGCCCCTTCACCGTCATCAAGAGGACGCGGAAGAACATCACAATCGACCGCCACGGCAAATCCGATGTCATCGCCATCGACCGGGTCAAGCCCGCGCACCTCCTGCGGCCGGATCCTCCACCCACCAACACCGTGTCAGTGTCCCCCAGTCCAGTGCTTACAGACAAAATCCAGTGCCGCAAGAAACATGTAACGTTCCTCCTCCCTCGTCACTAGGAGGGGAGTTATGTAGTGACCCATTAACGCACACCATTTTCTTTCTCGTTCTCTTCATCTTCCGTTTCTTCAGTCTACCCTTAAGTCATCACGTTCTCTTTCTTTTCTCTCACTCTCAACACACAAACAGAAATGTTTGGTTTTCGCTGTAGCGGCCTAGGCTGCCGCTACAAAGCCATCATGGGCGGTGCCACTACCACCCTCCCGCTGCGTGGTGTTGTCCGCTGGTGTCGACGGTACCACTGAGGGCAAGGGGGCGGCTGGAGAAGGGTTTGGCACCACGGCAACGTTAGCCTGGATGAATTCCTGCAAGGAGGCAACAGTGCGAGAAAGCTCTATTATTTTATTCTGATCTGCTTCCACTTTCTCTTCTTGCTCCTGCAGTCTCTCTCTCTCTCTCTCTCTCTCTCTCTCTCTCTCTCTCTCTCTCTCTCTCTCTCTCTGTTTTACAGGTTAAAGAAAGAACAAAGCACGCCCGAAAACATTAGACTTTATAATGATGCCAGGCGACGAGTAAAAAGACTAGTAGGTCAGGCAAAGCGTAGATACGAAGAAAATATTGCAGCCAACTGTAAAAATAATCCGAAATCTTTCTTCAGTTACATAAACAACAGAAAGGCGATCAAAAGTGGTATTGGACCTTTAACAAACAGCGACGGTGCACTAGTGACTGACAGCCAACACATTGCAAACCTCTTAAACAATTACTTTTCCTCGGTGTTTAATACTAACAGTCTTCCTCTCGCTACCACCAACACCAGTACTATTGTAAATCTCGAGCATGCATTGCCTAATTTTGAAATAACAACCGATGAAGTCCTGGACCTGACAAAGTATATCCAACTCTGCTGAAAGAAACAAAGAGCGAAATACTCTCCTCCCTCACAACCGTATTCAATATGTCCTTGCGACAAGGCATCGTCCCTTCAGATTGGAAAAAGGCTAACGTGACACCGATTTTCAAGAAAGGAGACAAAAAAGCACCATGTAATTACAGGCCCATTAGTCTAACTTCGGTTGTAGGTAAGCTACTTGAGGGCATAATTAGAGACAAAATTGTGAATTACCTTGAAAGCCACTCATTGATTGGGGACTCACAACATGGCTTCCGAAACAAAAGATCCTGCCTATCAAACCTATTAACCTTTTATAACGACCTCTTCACTGTTTATGACGTAACCAAATCACTGGACGTAGTCTATCTTGATTTCCAGAAAGCGTTTGATAAAGTCCCGCATCATAAATTACTTTACAAATTAAAGCAAATAGGTATTGACGGTCAAGTAAACCAATGGATCGCGAATTGGTTGAGCAACAGGCAACAAAGAGTAGTGATTGACGGATTTAACTCAGAGTGGGCGCCTGTCACTAGTGGCTTCCCTCAGGGCTCGGTCCTTGGCCCAGTGCTCTTCATTATTTACATCAACGACGTAGATGTTGGACTCAATAACCGCATTAGTAAATTTGCAGACGACACAATGATTGGCAACTCGGTTCTCACTGACGAAGACAGGCAAAGCCTCCAAGAGGATTTGCACAAAATTTCAGCTTGGTCGGATAGATGGGAGATGCCCTTTAACGTAGACAAGTGCCAGGTCCTTCAAGTTGGAACGAGGAATAAGAAGTTCGAATACGAAATGCGCGGCGTTAAACTCAAAAGCGTTCAATGCGTCAAAGACTTGGGGGTCAAAATCGCGTCAAACCTCAAATTCTCACAGCAATGCATCGATGCAGCAAATAAAGCGAACAGAATGTTGGGCTTCATTAAAAGAAACTTTGTATTCAAGAATAAAGATGTAATACTCCCGCTCTACAACAGTTTAGTCAGACCCCACTTGGAATATGCGGTACAGTTTTGGTCTCCCCACCATGCAAAGGATATTGCTAAATTAGAAGGTGTTCAGCGACGAAAATGATCCCTTCCTTGCGCAACAAATCCTACGAAGAAAGGCTTTCTACCCTTAACATGTTCTCTCTTGAGAAACGTCGCCTCCGAGGAAAACTGATCGAATGTTTTAAAATACTTAATGGTTTCACGAATGTAGACAGATCAACATTGTTTATGATCGATGACACTTTGCGCACGAGGAACAATGGCGTAAAACTCAGATGTAGACAAGTAAATTCAGACTGCACCAAATTTTTCTTCACCAACGTTGTAGTGCGAGAATGGAATAAGCTTCCACCGTCAGTGGTCCAGTGTAACACGATTGACTCCTTCAAAAATAAGCTCGACCGTCACTTCCTTCAAATTAATATCAACTAGAGTAGAAATGCAACGCTTTGGAGTCTTCTGATTAATGTAAAATCACTTAGGTTTAAGGACAGACCACCAAGCCTGGACCATGGGGTCTGTGTGGTCTGATTTTCTATGTAAATCTATGTAAATCTCTCTCTCTCTCTCTCTCTCTCTCTCTCTCTCCCTCCCTCCCTCCCTCCCTCCCTAGCGGCCTAGGCTGCCGCTACAAAGCCATCATGGGCGGTGCAACTACCACCCTCCCGCTGCGTGGTGTTGTCCGCTGGTGTCGACGGTACCACTGAGGGCAAGGGGGCGGCTGGAGAAGGGCTTGGCACCACGGCAACGTTAGCAAAAGCCTCCTTGAAAAGCGTGAATAGTTAGGGCTTTCTTGAAGCTCGTGAGTGACGGGAGTTCTTTTATATTAGGGGGGAGCTTGTTCCATGCTCTTGGTCCACTTACTAATAGTGACCGCGCACCATTGTCTGTTCTCACTCTTGGGATAAATAGGTCTCCGTTTTCTCTCGTTACAAGTTCGTTAATTTGTGTTACATATATTAAGTTTAGTAGCCGCTCAGGATAATATTTATGGGTCACTTTATGTACCATTATACACTGATCGAATTTCACTTTTTCTTTCATCTTTATCCACTTTAGTTCTTGTATCACAGGAGTAGCACGGTCGTGTCTTTTGTAACCCCCAGCAGCAACTTTGGCAGCGAAGTTTTGCAGTTTTTGCACTCGCTGCATGAGGGTCTCATTGGTGCTGCCCCATATTTTTAGTCCGTAATTGATTAGACTTAACACTAGTGTCTTGATAACAATCACTCTGGTGTCCTTATCAAATATGTCCTTAATTCTGTTTGTGAAAATTATAACCCCTATTACTTTTTTGTTGAGTTGATGTATGTGTGTGTCGAACGTCATGTACTTGTCAAAGTAAACACCCAATATTTTAACACGTTTGCTTATTGGTATATCACTTCCGTCAAAGTTGATGGTCATATCATCTGGTAAGCTCGATAACAGTTGCCGCGTGCCGATAAATATAAATTGGGTTTTGCCAGAATTCAACATAAGGCCACTTTTTAGGAAGTAAGTCTTGGCATTCGACAGTGTTACTTTAGCTCTGGTTATTAGCTGGTCTATGTTATTAATGTTGTCACTGTGGATAAACTGTGTGTCATCTGCGTACTGAACCAGTATACAGTCGCTGATGTGATCTGAGAAATCATTAACAAAAATAGTAAAAAGAATAGGGCCAAGGATAGAGCCTTGTGGGACTCCATGTGTTATTAAGGATTTGGGTGACATGTGATTGTTTAGCCGGACTCATTGAGTTCTGTTTGATAGGTAGTCTTGGATCTAGAAAGGGTCTATACGTAGTTTAAGGCATTGCTGCAGTAAAATGTCGTGGTTAACACTGTCGAATGCCTTCGATAAGTCACATAAAGTTATCAGAGTAATTCTCTTGTTATCTAGGTTACTATATACATTATTGGATATTACTGTGAGAGCAGTTTCAGTAGATAACTCCGGCCTGAATCCGTGTTGAGAGTTAGAAAGTAAAGCATTCCCTTCTAGGTGGTCAGAAAGTTGCTTAGCTACAATTTTTGAATATTGTGTTAAGTATATTCACCTGTTCGTCAATGTCATCATTTAACGTGATATTATTTAAGCAGTCTGAGCTGGTTAGCAATGCTTCACAAAAGTTATCTTTATTGTATGTGGCCATGCTTCTGAAAGTTTTCTTTATTTTTGTTCGTTTGGGTTTGCTAATGTCGATTTTTGAGATAATCATGTCGTGATCTGCGATAGTAATGGGAAGGCAATCAGAGGCAACAATACTTTTTTTTTTGTTTGTGATTAGGACATCAAGTAGTGTGGCAGACTGGGGGGTGACACGTGTTGATTTACTTATTACTTGGAATAAACCGCAAGCTTCAATTATTTTCTGCAGGTTGCTGTTGTTAACTAGAAGGTTATCGTTAAGATCGCCGAACACATACATGGGTTTCTTTCTTAGGTTAACGTGCTTGAAGACTTCCATTAGATAATCATATGAGGTAGCGGGGACTTTGGGATGTCTGTATAAGCATCCTACAATGATTGATGGTAGTTTTCTGCTTTGAACTGTGATCCATATGTTTTCGATTCCAGTACAGGGTTCAACATCTGGTGTAATGATCTTGGAGCTTAGATTATCTTTAGCATAAAGACACACTCCACCTCCGCGGCCTTTATCGTGTCGAAATAAATTGTAACCTGGTATTATTATTAGTGAGTCAGGTGTTTGTTGATGAAGCCAAGTCTCACTAACACAGAGAATGCCAATATCACGGTCATATAATAGTAATTTTATTTCCTCGAAGCTAGATAGAAAAGACTGGGCATTGATGTGTTCTATGGAGAGACCGTCCTTAGCTTTACTATAATGTTCAACGGCAACGTCTTCTTCGCCAATGACCTATCCTCTGTAGAAGTTACATAGTCTATTTTTGTGGCCTAATTGGTAACATGTTGTGCATCGTATTTTATGGTCAAACCTGCATGTGTTTTGCGTGTGGTTTGTTTCCCCACAGTTGTAGCACGCTCCTCTTCTGCGTGGCCATGGTTGCGGTGGTGGTGATGGTGTGGAGCTCTGGGTGTGGGGGTGGGGGTGGCTTCCAGTCCATCCATGGGAGAGATGCTGTTGAGAGTTTTCATATCGGAGGTGGGAGGTCGGGTAGTGAGGGTTAGTGCCCCTCCTATCGTCAGTTGTGGGACCAGGTGTTGTCAGGTTACTGTCCCGCCTTCCGTGACTCCCATGAGGGTAGGGGTTGGGGTGGCGCGGAGGATTAAGGTCACTGTTCCACCTTCCGTGGTTCCCAGCAGGGTGAGGATGGGGGTGGCGAGAAGGATTAGAGTGGTGGGCCTGGGCGGATGGGGGTGCGTAGGTGCGCCGCCCCGCCCTTCTCTATCCGTCGCTGTCCACCTGGTGTGCTGGGGGTGGGTGGCCAGGTGTCCTCTGTGTTTGCTTGTTAGGATGTTTGTGGAGGTAGTGTGACTGGAGATGTTTTTTGAGATTTTCCTTGTTAATGTGTCGTTGGAGAGGCGTACACTGGCCAGCCATGGCACAAAGTAGTCTTGTGGCCCCTAGTCTGATAAGCATGGATCCTTGGTGCTGGCCATAAGCGTAGTAGCAATCCTCATCAATGTTACCATCCCCAGCCTGAATAGTGGGTCAGGGTTTATAATGGGTATTTCATTTTCATTACCCCATTTTTTTAGGTGTTAATTGAAGTCATTTATTTTGGCCTGCAATGTATCACTCTGCAGGCTTGGCACCAGCTGACTGACATAGATGTCCATGTTTTCCTTTTTCGTTTTTAGTTCACTTATCATGGCTCCGAGGTTATCTAGGGCTACTGTGTACTCGGATCCTTCCAGAATGTCAAAAAGGCCAGCGTAGATTACGCAAGTGGCGGGAGACCAGGAGAGTTTTTCTTTCACCCAGCAGCTCATGAGATCATAGTTTGCCTCCGCTAATGTTCTCACACTCCAGCTGTCTGATAAATCGGATACCTGAATGTTGCTGAGATTGACGTCACCAAGAATTAGATGTTTTTTTCACTGGAGGGTCATGATTAGGCTGTGTTGTCTGGTGCACATCACTTGTATTACCACTTGCCTGTGTGTTTTCACTCGCTTTTTCCTCCAGCTCACTGATACGGTGGCTTAGGCTAGTTAGGCTCACCGTATTTCTGACCTCAGTATTAACGTCACTGTGACCTCCTCTACTTATGATCCTTTCAAGTTTAGTTAGGCGTTCATCCAAATGATGGAAACAGGTGTTCATTTTCTTTATTTCCTCGTATGAGTGTTCGATTTCGTTGTTCATACTTTGCAGCATTCCGTACAGTTTATGTATTTCACACTCCAGTTTCTTGTGATTCACTATAGGTTCTTGAGGGTCATTACTTGAGTTTGAGTTACTGCCGTGTGAGAGAACATTGTCACGATCACTGCCCTGAGATGCTGCACAGACGGGTTAACTACGGGGGTACACAGCACGTTCACTTTTACTTTCGCTGTTGAGAGATGCAGGACTTTTGTCACGATCACTGCTCTGAGATGCTGCACAGATGGGTTCACTACGGGGGTACACAGCACGTTCACTTTCACTTTCGCTGTTGAGAGATGCAGGACTTCCGCGTTCAATAGAATGAGTGTTAACACTACAACGTTTGTTGGTTGTCGATGTGCTCCACGGTGAAGGAGCTCCGTCGCTGTGGTTTGCCATTATCATTTCCACGAGCTGATCTTTGTTGGCCCAAACATTTGTTAGTCCAATATTGCGGCAGTGTTTCTGCAGTTGCACTTTGGTGAGGTTGTGAAGGTATTATGTGGGAGGATTTGCCATGGAAGGTTCATTCTTGTTTTCCACACGTGTGGTCTCGAGTGCAGAAGAAGACGGATCCATGTTGCTTGCTGATGATGGTATTGCAGTATGCGTCTTTATTAAACACTGACACGTATGTAGTTGCGTTGCTCTAGTGTGTTATCCTTGAGTAGTGAGGTTTGAGGGATATGAAGCACATGTCCCGCGGCTAGCGCAGCACGGAGCGACCACTACTTCTCCCTACGGCGGTCAGAGAGAGAGAGAGAGAGAGAGAGAGAGAGAGGGGAGCAAGAGAGGAGGAGCGAAAGAGCGAGTGCGGAAGGACGAAGGAGAGATAGAGAGTGGCAGGTGGGGGGTAATTATGAGATTAATAAGTCTCTGGGGAAAAGTCAGGTCGGGTCGCTCACCACACCTGTGAGGGAGTGGAGCGTCGCCGCGTGGAATATGAAATTATCAATAAATAGGACGGAGTGAAGCACTAATGTGCTGTGTTTATGTGTATATGTGTTTACTGATGGCTACGTCGAAAAGGTGGATAAAGGGGAGAGGTAGTAAAATTAAGGGCAAACACTTATCCTCTCTGCGATGCATAATGTCGTTCGCAGGACTATCAGATCACACAGCACACGTACTGTAGACGGCTCACAGTCTCGGCGCAAAGCAACACGGCACAACAGTCAGCACAAATCGTTTGGCTAGCAACACTTTGTAACAAGCGGTGAGTACTAAAGACGTCTGCAATAGCGTATCCCAATCCACGAGGATGGGAACGAGGAGCGAGGAAGACGCTTGACCCCGTGACCTCTCGCTCTGAAGAGCGGGTAGCGACTGAGAGAGAGAGAGAGAGAGAGAGAGAGAGAGAGAGAGAATTTACATTGAAAATTAAACCACACAGACCCCATGGTCCAGACTAGGTGGTCTGTCCTTAACCTAAGTGATTCTACATTAATCATAAGGCTCCAAAACGTTGCATTTCAGTTCTAGTTAGTATTAAGTTGAAGGAAGTGACGGTCGAGCTTGTTTTTAAGGGGAGCGTCTGCCATGTTCTAAGATATTATCAGAGGATCACCATTTTCTCACAGGTGATGTGTACCTTGAGTAGGAACATCATGTACAGTTTTGGTGAAGATTTGTTGAAAAAAAAAAATTATGAATTTTTTTTCAAAAATTTCAAAATTTTGAAATTGAAAAAAAGCATATTTAGAGTTTAGATAGCTCAAAAATAAAAACACCACTGGAACGGGCATACAAAATAAGTGTATTCCTAGAGATTACTTTTCCATTTTTTTTTTGTTGTTGTTGTTTTTGTTTCTTCAAAGTTTAAACTTAGAAAATTTATATAAAAATTTTGATGATGTTTATCCAGATTCTGATCACTAGCATTTATAGCTAATTTTTTTTTCTCTTTCCAACGCTATCTTTATGTTTGTGCTAGGTCCATAAATAACTTAGAACTATCAAATAAATGCGCGTGTGACCCTGTTTTGAGAAAACGAAGGAAAACTAAATTTATCGATCGCCCATCGATTCTGCTCTCCGATGACAATGTATTGGTAATGAATGTCAATGTAACTCTAACCCTGTGTAAAAAAATATCCTCTATTGCAAAAATTACCGACATAAAAGCACTGATTCATGTATGCATATTTTGGCGCGTAAAGCGCTCTGTATGGCAACACTACCAGATATTTAAAGAGCCGCCAGACCGCGCGAGGATTTAAATTTTAAAAAAACTAACCTCGCCACGAGACACCCCATTGTATCCCTGGTATGATGAGCCCATAAAGTGAATTTCGAGGAATTAAAAATATTCATCAAAAATACCCCCCCAGACGCTCCCCTTAAAGAAGTCAATCGTGTTACAGTGGACCACTGAAGGTGTGAGCTTATTTCATCCTCGCACTACAACGTTGGTGAGGGAAAATTTGGTGCAGTCTGAATTTACTTGTCTACATTTGAGTTTTATTCCATTGTTCCTCGTTCGCAAAGTGTCATCGATCATAAACAATTTTGATATGTCTACATTCGTGAAACCATTAAGTATTTTAACACATTCGATCAGTTTTCCTCGGAGGCGACGTTTCTCAAGAGAAAACATGTTAAGGGTGAAAAGCCTTTCTTCGTAGGAATTGTTGCGCAAGGAAGGGATCATTTTTGTTGCCCGACGCTGAACACCTTCTAATTTAGCAATGTCCTATGTATGGTGAGGAGACCAAAACTGTACCGCATATTCCAAGTGGGGTCTGACTAAACTATTGTAGAGCGGAAGTATTACATCTTTATTCATGAATAAAAAGTTTATTTTAATGAAGCCCAACATTCTGTTCGCTTTATTTGCTGAATCGATGCATTGCTGTGAGAATTTGAGGTTTGACGCGATTTTGACCCCCAAGTCCTTAACGCGTTGAACTCTTTTGAGTTTAACGTCGCGCATTTCGTAATCGAACTTCTTATTCCTTGCTCCAACTTGAAGGACCTGACACTTGTCTACAAGAGAGAGAGAGAGAGAGAGAGAGAGAGAGAGAGAGAGAGAGAGAGAGAGAGAGAGAGAGAGAGAGAGAGAGAGTTAATGGGTAATAAAATTATGAAAAGGAGGTAAAATTGGAGTGTTTGAATTGGGCAAAAACTCTCACTGCTTGAAATGAGTGTGACAGTCAAATGTTTTTTTTCGCAACCTTTTTTCCCACTTTCTGCGACTTTTCGTTTCCTTTTTATTGGTTCGACTTTTTTTCTAATAATTTCGAGTTTTTCGTTTCCTGTACGATCGTTCATTTCCCTTTTTTTCATTTAGTGTGTTTCTTATTCCTATCGTTCTTTTCTATACTTGTTTTCATTTTCAGTTTATTTTTCATGTTTTTGTTGTGCTTCTTCTCTTCTTACTTTGTGTTTTTGTTTCTTCCATACTGTTGTTCCTATTAACTTGACCTCCTCCTCCTTCTCCTCCTCCTCCTTCTCCTCCTCCTCTTCATCATCCTCATATTCCACTTCTATTTCTCACTTCCTCCTCCTCCTTTTCTTCATCCTTCTCATCATCCATCTACTCTTCCTCCTCGTTACGTTCTTAGTGCAAGTTCTTTAATCTCTACCGTAGATCTTTAATGTCCTGACTAACTTAGGAAATAAGCAGGCAGCCTCATTATAAGCCATCAGACACTCCTGCCTACCCTTCCTTGTTTAAAAGTTTCCATGTTTTCTTCTCCATCTCCTCCTCCTGCTACTGCCATTCATCTTCCTTCCACGAGATTGTTCAGGAGAGAGAATTTGTCGCATTTCTCCGTTTTATTTTATCCCATTTCTCTCTCTCTCTCTCTCTCTCTCTCTCTCTCTCTCTCTCTCTCTCTCTCTCTCTCTCTCTCATGTCCGATCCTGTCTCATTCTTCCTTTTCTCTCTCTCTCTCTCTCTCTCTCTCTCTCTCTCTCTCTCTCTCTCTCTCTCTCTCTCTCTCTCTCTCTCTCTCTCTCTCTCTCTCTCTCTCTCTCTCTCTCTCTCTCTCTCTCTCTCTCTCTCTCTCTCTCTCACCCATGATGGATGAATTAAAGTGAGAGCAAATGGCCGTCCATTTTCCTCACCTTCCAACACTCGGATACAGACGACGAAAAAAAAGATGAAAAAAGAAGAAAATGAAGAAAGATGGACGAAATGAGAGACGTGAAGACGTGTCACGATGCTGGCTCACAGTGACATAACACAAACACAACAATGAGAACACAATAATAAAAGAAATGGGGACAGTAATCACTGCTCCTGTAACATACAATAGTACACAATAATAAATCCTAACAATTCCTAATCTATGCCGCACTGGACCTTAATCTACACAGCTCACACTTCTACTCACGAACAATACAGAAGACAGTAGCTTGGGTGAAGGGCAGGGCTCCAACGCTTCTTCTATCTTGTCTCTTCGTTTCTTCTTTCTTGAGCTCTTGTTTCTTGAGTTCTTCTTTCATGACTTCTGGCTTGAATCCTTCTTTCTTGAATTCTTCTTTCATGACTTCTGGCTTGAGTCCTTCTTTCTTGAATTCTTCTTTCGTGACTTCTTGCTTGAGTCCTTCTTTCTTGAATTCTTCTTTCGTGACTTCTGGCTTGAGTCCTTCTTTCTTGAATTCTTCTTGCGTGACTTCTGGCTTGAGTCCTTCTTTCTTGAATTCTTCTTTCGTGACTTCTGGCTTGAGTCCTTCTTTCTTGAATTCTTCTTGCGTGACTTCTGGCTTGAGTCCTTCTTTCTTGGTTTCTCATATCTTGCTGCTTCTGCTTGTCGCGAGTGAGTGGAGCTTTGTTCTGTTCTTGTTCTGTAGCTGTTCTGGAGCTGTTCTCTGGCTGGTGCTGGCTATTTTATATGCAATCTTGGACGAGGATGAGGGAGGGGCTCGAAGGGTGCTCGTAGGACCTAGGAGGTGTGGCCTAGATTACTGCTTGCCCTGGGTTTGGTGCTTGTCTTGGCGGAGGAGCTCAGGTACTTTTCGTGTCTCGTGGGTGGCTCTTTTGTTTCCGTGAGCTCCCACGGGGCCTTTGTTGCTACTGTACGCTCAGCTTTCGTGAATTCTTCGGAGCCTTGTGATTGGCTTCTAGTAGCGTGATGTAGCTGTGACACACTGGCGTTTCTTCCGCGAGGCTGGAGGCCAATTAGTATGGCCAACGCTGTAGGTGTAAAGATCAGATGGGCGTTGTCCGTTCTCATTTGCCTTTCCTCGGAGTCAGGTGTCGCTGATGACAAATGAGTGGTGTCACTTACACTTATCTTCCTTGCTTCGGCATAAAGTGGCGCTGATGATTAATGACTTCTCCTGTCGCTACTGTTTGTAACGCACGGGCCTGCTAATGGGCCGCTAATTGTCTCAGCGAGAAGGGACAGGGCTTGATGGTCCAACAGCGTTTCCATATTCTCTTCGTCCTCGGGGAGATAACGCCCGAGTCGCTGTGGTGGTGGTGTTGGTGATAAAGGAAGGCTGGCGACGAGGGACTGCTCCGTATGGTATGTCGTCCTTTGGACTACCCGGTTGGTTACCGAAGCTACCAAGATTACCCGGGTGGTTACCGACGTCGCCAAGAGGAGGGTTTGGGTTACCCGCAGGGTTACCACATGTTGCCTTGAAGCTTTCTTTTTTCTTTGTTGTATTTTGCTTATTTCTCTTTTAATCTCTGTTGTCATCCATATTGGCTCTATTTACATTTCATTTCCTTGTTTAGTTCTCCTTCTAATTTTTCTTTTCATATGTTTTTTTTCTGATATTTGTCTCATACGACTCTCAAATGTCATTTATAGTGTTTGTTTTTATTTCATTTTCCAATTCTGCTATATACTCCTTTAACAAACTGTCCTCACTCATTTTCATGTATGTGATTTCTTGTTGTTATAGTACTTACATTTCTTTCTAAATTCACTTGTATAGATATACATAGAACAGTCAGACAAATCATACTTTTCTTTGTGCTCATCTCTGTGTGTAAATCTACTATACTACATTCTTTGGTTCATCATCACAAAGTTATGCCACGGCCCTCCCAAGTAGTTTTTACGGTACAGTTTGTGTTTAACAATACTATCAAGTTCCTTTTTTCAACCCATTTAAGCACTCTCTCACCATTAACCTCTTGTGTCCCAAGAAACCCAACATTAAAGTCCCCTACAAAGGTTCCTCTTCAATTTTATGAAGCATGTTGTTTATTTCAACTTCAATAACTCTGTTTCTTGCTTGGTCACATGTACACAAGTAACAACCTAAAACTGTATTTCCTACTACACATTTCACATGCACTGTGCCTGCTATTCACTTTTTCTGTAACTAAATAGTAATTTTTTCTGTGCATAACACATGAACCTTTCTTGTCTTTCTCATCTCTGTTTGAGTCTGTGTACTTTAAATCATCCAAAACATTAACTTTCATATATTTTTGTTGTGTTTCCGTTAGGCACAAAAGTGTATTTTCCGATACTAGTTTTACTATTTCGCATTGTTTCACTTGTCACTTCCCCCCTTCCTCCTTCCCCTCTGTGTCAATTCCCTCTCCCTTCCCCTCTTCCTCCTTCCCCCCTGTGTTAGTTCACTCCCCCTTCCCCCCCTTCCTCCTTCCCCCCTGTGACAGTTCCCTCCCCAGTCTCGACGATGGGGTCTGTGTGGTCTGATTTTCGATGTAAAATATCTCTCTCTCTCTCTCTCTCTCTCTCTCTCTCGCCAGCAGGTCGTTGAGTTCTGCGGCAGAGTTCCTCGTCGAAGACGGAACTATTGCTATCCTGGTGCTGGGATCGACGACATAACTGATGCTCTTGAGGAGATCTCCCCCCAGGCTACTAATGATTCACTGTTTGTTATACATACAGGTACGAACGACGTCACCACGACCCGATCTGAGGAACTCCTGGAGAAGTACCGTAGGCTCATCCAGCAGTATAAGTCTAAATCCCCTAACATTTTGATTTCAGGAGTTCTACCACGGACTTGGGCGGAGAGCAACTTTTTCAGTAAGGCCTTCAGCCTAAACAACCGCTTACAGACTCTTTGTAGGGAGCTTGACGTGGAGTTCTTCAACGCATGGGACAGTTTCTATGGACAAAGTGAGCTCTTCCACAGGGACGGATTACACCTTTCTCCCATCGGGGCAGCCAGATTCGGAAGGCTTCTCAACGACGCAGTACGTGTCATCCGAGCAAAAAACAAGTCACAGCCACGTCCCTCCACCCCGCCCGTGTAAATAGACGAAGTGCATCGCAACAAACCCGTAACCGTGATCCCGCAAGTACCACCACCTCTATAACCAAGCCTCTAGATAACTTAAAAATCCTTAGTTTCAATGCGCGTAGCCTAAGAAACAAATTTGATGAACTGAAATGTCTTGCTCTAATAGAAAATTTTGACATAATTGCTATAACCGAAACATTTATCGACACCACAAATATTGATTTAAGTTCCGAATACAACATAGAAGGCTACAGACTCTTCAACAAAGATCGTGTAAACCGTAGAGGCGGTGGCGTCGCCCTTTATGTCAAAAGCTATTTGCAACCCACTGACAAAACACCGGGAAACAGTAACGTTGAACATTTGTGCGTGCGAGTAAACATTGCAAAAGTCAATTTAAATATATCTGTCACCTACAGACCTCCCGGGCAATCACTCGATGACGACCTTGAAATGTACAACGTCTTAAGGCAGTCACTTAATAACAACGACTCACTGATATTAGGAGACTTTAACCTCCCCCATATCGACTGGGCGACACTGTCAGGTACAGAAGGCGAGTCACATAGAATGATCGAGTTTCTAGAAGAAAATTACCTAAGCCAAATGGTTTCTGAGCCAACTCGACAAAATAATATACTCGACCTTGTTATAACGACCCAAGATAACCTAGTCAGTAGTGTCACGGTAGGAGAACACCTCGGTTCTTGCGATCATAAATTAGTGCGCGTCGACATTAGAGCTCAATCATCAGTGACTGAAAATAAAGTAAAGGCGCCCAATTTCAAAAGAGCTAACTTCGTAGAAATCCGACAAAAACTAACAGAAATACAACTATCAGATGACGGCAACGTAGATGAAGCCTGGCTAAGCTTTAAAAATCACTTACTCACTCAGCAGAACACATTCGTCCCCTTGTACGAGAAGCGAATTAACACTAATAAAAGCCCACCGTGGTTTAATAGCGAAATTAAACAATCAGTCAATGAAAGAAAATTGTTTTACAGGTTAAAGAGAGAACAAAGCACGCCCGAAAACATTAGACTTTATAATGATGCCAGGCGACGAGTAAAAAGACTAGTAGGTCAGGCAAAGCGTAGATATGAAGAAAATATTGCAGCCAACTGTAAAAATAATCCGAAATCTTTCTTCAGTTACATAAACAACAGAAAGGCGATCAAAAGTGGTATTGGACCATTAACAAACAGCGACGGTGCACTAGTGACTGACAGCCAACACATTGCAAACCTCTTAAACAATTACTTTTCCTCGGTGTTTAATACTAAGTCTTCCTCTCGCTACCACCAACACCAGTACTATTGTAAATCTCGAGCATGCATTGCCTAATTTTGAAATAACAACCGATGAAGTCCTTAAAGCTCTCCATTCACTTAAAACAAAAAAAAGTCCCGGACCCGACAAAGTATATCCTATACTGCTTAAAGAAAAAAAGAGCGAAATACTCTCCTCCCTCACTACCGTATTCAATATGTCCTTGCGACAAGGCATCGTCCCTTCGGATTGGAAAAAGGCTAACGTGACACCGATTTTTAAGAAAGGAGACAAAAAAATACCAGGTAACTACCGACCCATTAGTCTAACTTCAATTGTAGGTAAGCTACTCGAGAACATAATTAGAGACAAAATTGTGAGTTACCTCGAAAGCCACTCATTAATTGGAGATTCACAACATGGCTTCCGTAACAAAAGATCCTGCCTGTCAAACCTACTGACCCTTTATAACGATCTCTTTTCAATTTATGACGCAACCAAATCAGTGGACGTAGTCTATCTTGATTTCCAGAAAGCGTTTGATAAAGTCCCACATCATAAATTACTTTATAAATTAAAGCAAATAGGCATTGACGGTCAAGTAAACCAATGGATCGCGAATTGGTTGAGCAACAGACAACAAAGAGTTGTGATTGACGGATTTAGCTCAGAGTGGGCGCCGGTCACTAGTGGCGTCCCTCAGGGCTTGGTTCTTGGCCCAGTGCTCTTCATTATTTACATCAACGACGTGGATGTTGGACTCAATAATTGCATTAGTAAATTTGCAGACGACACAAAGATTGGTAACTCGGTTCTCACTGACGAAGACAGGCAAAGCCTCCAAGAGGATTTGCACAAAATTTCAGCTTGGTCGGATAAATAGGAGATGCCCTTTAACGTAGACAAGTGCCAAGTCCTACAAATTGGAACAAAAAATAAGAAGTTCGATTACGAAATACTCGGCGTTAAACTCACAAGCGTTCAATGCGTTAAGGACCTGGGGATTAAAATCGCGTCAAACCTCAAATTCTCACATCAATGCATCGATGCAGCAAATAAAGCGAACAGAATGTTGGGCTTCATTAAAAGAAACTTTTTATTCAAGAATAAAGATGTAATACTTCCGCTCTACAATAGCTGAGTCAGACCCCACTTGGAATATGCGGTACAGTTTTGGTCTCCCCACCATGCAAAGGACATTGCTAAACTAGAAGGTGTTCAGCGTCGAGCAACAAAAATGATCCCTTCCTTGCGCAACAAATCCTACGAAGAAAGGCTTTCCACCCTTAACATGTTCTCTCTTGAGAAACGTCGCCTCCGAGGAAAACTGATCAAATATTTTAAAATACTTAATGGTTTCACGAATGTAGACAAAACAAAATTGTTTTTGATCGATGACACTTTGCGAACTAGGAACAATGGCACAAAACTCAAATGTAGACAAGTAAATTCAGACTGCACCAAATTTTTCTTCACCAACGTTGTAGTGCGAGAATGGAATAAGCTCCCACCATCAGTGGTCCAGTGTAACACGATTGACTTCTTTAAAAACAAGCTCGACCGTCACTTCCTTCAACTTAATATTAACTAGAGTAGAAAATCAACGTTTTGGAGCCATCTGATTAATATAAAATCACTTAGGTTTAAGGACAGACCTCCTAGTCTGGACCATGGGGTCTGTGTGGTCTGATTTTCTATGTAAATCTATGTAAAAATCTCTCGTCTATACCGCTGTGAAATAGCCTAGTCCACGCTCTCGTTTTCTCTAACTCCTCATTACTTTACGTTTTCTATCTACGTTTTTTAGGGTAGACTTTGAAATGTATTATCTTAAGTTGTAAAATTATTAGAGAAATCAGTGTATTTGATGTCGACACCCTCATAATTAAAGATATTGTCTACAGTGTTGATTATGGAAGTGTTTTTAATAGTTTTGGCCTAAAAACAGAAGGAAATGAGCCAAGTACGACAATCTCCTTAGCTTAGACAATTTAGTTAGGCGCAAACTATTTACCCCAACACACGTGTAAACACTTCCTCAATATAATTTAAACCCGTAAAAACAGTAATCATATTTTCGTCAAGCATTTCCCGCCATTAAAACACACATAGAACACAAAATAAGGAACAAAATAACACAGCACGATACAGGTAACAGGTCAAAGAAGAAGAAGAGGAAGACAAGATGGCCGCCGACCTCTCCTTTCCAGGCAAACACATTATTTTACCGTTTTCTCCACTTGTAAAGCCTGACGGAGGTGTCTGAGGCAGTATATCATGTGGTAATCGTTCTCCACGCCTCTAGAAACCCACAGTAACCGCCGGAGACCAAGAGAACACGGAGAAAACAGGGAGTGGAGATTGTGGGCGGATTTTTCGTGTTTATAAGTGTGTGTCACGGCACGTCACTTATGGCTGTGCTTTATGGCGTGTGTGCGGGGCTGTGTGCGTGTGTGAAGGCCTGTGTGCGTGTGTGAAGGCTTGTGTGCGTGTTTTGGAGGGCGTGTGTGCGTGTGTGTAAAACTCTAGAATGACACCCGCACTGCCTTACACAATGCCCCTGTCCCTCACACACACACACACACACACACACACACACACACACACACACACACACACAGTCTTGTTTCCATGTGTACAGTATGATATATAGTGTCCCTGTCTTTCCTTACAACATGGTGGACACCACACAGTTATTGCCTACACTACTATACATTTCAACATCACTTATTTTGTTCGGCAGGCTCAAACTCCATCCTGGAGCTCCAAAAGAGGCCCTCTGGACTGGGGCCCAAGCAGCGGTGGACTCTCAACAACTCCGTCAAGTAACCCAGTTAGTAAAGTCTTGGTTCAGTTTGCTTGTGTCAGGATGCCTCCTGTTACCTTCACCAAAATGGCATAGATTTGAATTTACAGATAAAAAATACAAATTAATTTAATGTTTCATACTTGCATAGTGTTAGTGTGATTGTTAGTAAGTTTATGTGAGCAAGGCGGGGCTTCGTGGTGCAGTGGTTAGCACATTCCAAGAGAGCCCGGGTTCGATTCCCGGCGGAGTGGAAAAATTTGGGTGGCATTTCCGATACCCTACGCTCCTGTCCACCCAGCAATGTACCAGGTATTAATCGGGGGTTGTGTCCTGTCTCCTGGGGTCTGTTCCCTTCTATAATTCCTTCCCTTTCTGTCTCTCTCCGGCATATGACCACAGATGTTGCGCTGCCCACTAAACAAAACTTTCCAACTTTTTATGTGAGCAATGCAACAAGCTCTTCCATATTTGTGTGTGTCAAGGTTTATTGCCTCAGCTGATGAGTGAGGAGTTGGCGTGAGGGCGACAGAAGGACTTGTAATAAGTGTGTCTTCTCATGACCAGTGACATGTTTACACAAACGCAATAACAGAGAACAGTGACCTGCAAGGCGTGGCATGGGTCCTGCCTGCTTGGGGTACTGTCCCGTCATACCCCTTTCGTGTACGGTTAACCCGGTAGCAGTGACGGGCCAAATTTGTGGCTTTACCGTGTAGCAGCGACGGGCCAAATTTATGCCATGATATAAACCCCCCAAAATAGATGATGCATAAACTGATCACAAATGCATTGATATATATTATGAAATGGTTTGTGAGAGTGATGATTTTTTCTCATTTTTCTTACTTAGAGGGACCATTAAGAAACATGATCCCCGCTGCTACTGGGTTAAAACTTCAGCCTCCTTGGCCGTTCCATTAGGGCGCCACAACGCTCCGTGAAGCATCGCTGGGGTCCAGGGGGTTAAGGAAGGAGCCTCGCTGCTTTCAGGGGTGTGTGCATACACACAGTTTCCCCTGGGGTGGTCACAGTGTGGTGGAGAGCCATGTTTTTTCACCGCTTTGGACTGGTGTAATATGGCTGTATAGATTTCGCTTCATAATGCAGATTTTTTGGTGTTTTGTGATTGTCTTTTGGGTGTTTTGTGGGCCTGAGGAATGTGTCGCCCCCTGACACACAGCCCAGCGGGGGTGTGCTTCACTTACATAAACATTTTTGTGTCATATAAATTTTATTTCTATTTTCTGGAAGTGTTTCTTTACTGCACTACATTCAGGGACCAAAAAACTATTACCTTGTCTAGAGGCAACACTGTCCCCAGAACATGACCCGTGGGACACTGGTGGACAAAAATGTTTCTTTCTGGGAGATTTTGGTGCTTTTAAATAATGGCCCACCTGTTTGTTGACCCCTTCTCCACCCTTAGAAGGTTTGCCGTAAAAATGCTGGGTGCCGCCCTCTGACCTAACCTGACAAAACACACGTCTTTACTCCAAAAAATCATTTATTCTTCCTTACAAATGAGACATTATTATTATTATCTGAGTGAGCGAGGTCATTCCTTGTTATTTTATGCCAGAAGCTGTTGCCTTTCATGTATTTGGCTTGGGTGTTTTGGTGCCAATCTGTGCCATTACAGTCTGAAGGAGCTTAGTGGTTGTTGACATAGTTTTTTTATGATGCAGAGAGAGGAGGAAGAGAATGGACAATTTACAACAATATGCACAGACAACAAGAAGAAGAAGAAGAAGAGTAAGAAGATGAGGAGGAGGAAGAGAATGGAAGAGAAGGAGCAGCACACACTATTGGTGAGTGTTGAGTTTATTTTGTCCTTGTTTCCTCCTCCTGCTTGTTGTTGTTGTTGTTGTTGTTGTTGTTGTCTTTTTTCTTCTGTGTTGTGTTCCTCCTGGTGACAGTTCCTCCTGTGTGTCCAGCAGCTGTCCCCTGCTGATGGCTTACACTTTCTTCCACCGAGGACTACCCCAGCTTACCTAAGGACATGGAAACAAAAAAATACATACCAAATACCTCATTACACACACACACACACACACACACACACACACACACACACACACACACACACACACACTATGAATATGAGTATATGTTTGAGTCTGTGAGTGTGTGTGTGTGTATTTACCTAGTTGTAATTTTACAGGCCTGGGCTTACGTTGGTGTGGTCCCGTCTCCGTATCTATAATTATTCAACTTTCCCCTGCACACTCTTCGCCGATACTATTTCTTCACTTAGTCTGTTCCAAAGCTCTATATTTCTTTGTGGGAAGCTATATTTCTTTATGTCTCTTGAGCATCTTCCCTTCCTCAACTTTTTACTATGTGCTCTAGTATTCCTGCTGGAAGGTTCCTCTCTTAGTAGCAATTTCTCGTTATCCACTTCTTCCATTTTACTCAATAGCCTATATATTTGTATTAGGTCTCCTCTTTGTTCTAGTGCTGGTAAGTCCATTTCCTTTAGTCTCTTTTCATATGTCAGTTCCTCCAGTTCTGGAACCTTTTTTTTTTTTTTTTTTTTTTTTTTGTGTGTGTGTGTGTGTGTGTGTGTGTTTATGATATTAATTTGTTCCTGAATTTATTTCCCAAAGCAAAAGATCATAAACCCAAACAGATTCCCCCATTTCAATTAATGTTGTTTTCATTAATGTGTCCCATATCCCAAAACTATCCCCCAAATGAGCACCCTAATCCTTCACAATGGTGCCAGGGCCATGCTCAAGCTGTTTCTTTACAAGATATTTGCCAAAAGCGCTTCCTGGCTCAAGGTCCCTCATAGTAAGCTTGCTGTATCAGTAGACTCTTAATGCAAACTCTTTTCAAAGGCAAAAAAAGGAGATTATTGGGTTTGTAATGAGTCTTTTTTTCACATTGACTGTACAGAGGCAGCCCGGGCAGAGGGGTCACAAAACTCCCCCTGGAAATGGCCAAGCTCCCCAAGGCTCAGTCATGGGAAGGTAACAAGATATCATAAGCATTCACCACACCATACTGTGAACCTGTTACATATATGTAGTGGTGGGTCATAGTGTTGGTTCCTATATGACCCGTGCCTAGTCCGTCTGTGTTTAACAGCCACTTGTACTTATGGTTCAGTGTTTATAGCTGTGCCATTTTTATCACATGATTTTTATATGAAGAAGCATTCCACAGTAAGTAGCAGGGGCTGGCCCGGCACTTTCTCACTCAAGGGAGACACTAAGGAGCTGCCCATTCTCATTTTTTGGTTTATTTATGCCTGACCAACAAGACACCACAGGCTTAACCCCTTTACTACGGCCGGGCCAAAACGGCGCCATATCCGGGCTGGCCACGCGCACCAAATTTCAAACGTCGCTTCTGTTTATAACAAGTTTTCAACCATAAACTCAACATAATCATCATGTATTATATATAAAAGCATGCAGAATTAAATGGTGCACATAAAGAAACATAGATTATTTGATAATTTTGAGATGTAAGCATAATTTGCCAAGGCTTTCCTAGGTGTTGTGGGCATTTCCAGGGGTAGTTTTGTGACCCTTCCTCTGTACCGTGAACCTAAGGAAACACACATTTGACAAGGCTTTCCTAGGAGTTGTGGGCATTTCCAGGGGTAGTTTTGTGACCCTTCCTCTGTACCGTGAACCTAAGGAAACACACATTTGACAAGGCTTTCCTAGGAGTTGTGGGCATTTCCAGGGGTAGTTTTGTGACCCTTCCTCTGTACTGTGAACCTAAGGAAACACACATTTGACAAGGCTTTCCTAGGAGTTGTGGGCATTTCCAGGGGTAGTTTTGTGACCCTTCCTCTGTACCGTGAACCTAAGGAAACACACATTTGACAAGGCTTTCCTAGGAGTTGTGGGCATTTCAAGGGGTAGTGTTGTGACCCTGCCTCTGTGCAGTGACGCGAAGTAAACACACATTTGACAAGGCTTTCCTAGGAGTTGTGGGCATTTCCAGGGGTAGTTTTGTGACCCTTCCTCTGTACCGTAAACCTAAGGAAACACACATTTGACAAGGCTTTCCTAGGAGTTGTGGGCATTTCCAGGGGTAGTTTTGTGACCCTTCCTCTGTACCGTGAACCTAAGGAAACACACATTTGACAAGGCTCTCCTAGGAGTTGTGGGCATTTCCAGGGGTAGTTTTGTGACCCTGGTGGTAGTGTGACCCTTCCTCTGTACCGTGAACCTAAGGAAACACATATTTGGCAAGGCTTTCCTAGGAGTTGTGGGCATTTCCAGGGGTAGTTTTGTGGCCCTGGTGGTAGTGTGACCCTTCCTCTGTACTTTGAACCTAAGGAAACACACATTTGGCAAGGCTTTTCTAGGAGTTGTGGGCCTCCAGCAGGCGTCCCGAGTCAGCATTTCACTCATCTCGCCGCTGTCTCGACACTTTTCCCTTGAACATCTGGCGACACTACCGCCTCACACCACTCCTTCGCTCGACCATCCCGACATAATTCATAAATTCATATAATCCGATAATGCCTACATACATATCTACCACATTAATCTATCTTTCGCCGCGGAGCCGGAACAGCGGCTACACCATCCCTTCCCTTCCCTTCCTTTCCCTTCCTTTCCCTTCCCATCCATTCCCATCCCTTCCCTTCCCTTCCCATCCCTTCCTTTCCCTTCTGATCCCTTCCTTTCCCTAACCTTTCCTTCCCTTCCTTAGCCCTCTCTTCCCATCCCTTCCCTTCCCTTCCCTTCCATCCCATCCCTTCCCTTCCTATCCCTTCCCATCCCTTCTCTTCCCTTCCCTTCCCAGCCCATCCCTTCCCATCCCTTCCTTTCCCTTCCCATCCCTTCCTTTCCTTCCCCATCCCATCCCTTCCCATCCCTTCCCTTCCCTTCCCAGCCCATCCCTTCCTTTCCCATCCCATCCCTTCCGGTCCCTTCTCTCCCCTTTCCATCCCTTCCCTTCACATCCCTTTTCTTTCCTTCCCTTCCCCTCCCCTCCCTTCCCATCCCCTCCCTTCCCTTCTCATCCCTTCCCTTCACTTTCCTTCCCTTCCTTAACCCTCTCTTCCACTCCTTTCCCATCCCTTCGTTTCCCATCCCTTCCCTTCCCTTCCCCTCCATTCCCATTCCCTCCCTTCCCTTCCCTCTACTTTCCTTCCCTTCCTTAACCCTCTCTTCCCCACCCATCCTATCCCTTCCCTTCATCTCTCTCTCTCTCTCTCTCTCTCTCTCTCTCTCTCTCTCTCTCTCTCTCTCTCTCTCTCTCTCTCTCTCTCTCTCTCTCTCTCTCTCTCTCTCTCTCATTGATTTCCTTACATTTAGAAGGGTGCGTTTAGAGCAAGCGAGTCTCGTTGCGTTAAGATATTTGATGCGATGATTCACTCTGTTTACAGCGTCAACTCAAGAGTCAAGTCATTGACCCATTTGATTTCATGGAGAATGTTTTTGTTTATTTTTTTATTAATTTATCTTATGTATTTTTGTTTTCCATTGGTCTTTTTTTTTTCTTTTCTTTTCTATTGGGGCGACACATGAGCTTGGTTTCGGGAGACAGGTCAGGTCATTTTGCAGACTTGTGATACTGGGCCAGACTGCACGCTGAAGTAGCACCCAATTTATAATGATATATATATATCAAAGTATGGTAATGCTTACACATTTAACACCAAACTTGATTTCCAGACACTAGGAACTGAAGAAGATGAGGAGGGACAGAGTGGTGAGTGTTAACTAATTTTTCTCTTATTCCTACAATAATTTCCTTTCTATTGGTGTATTGGTGGATTTTCTAAGAAGATTTTTAAGGATTTTTAAATATCCCAATGTGCAGGAAATTTAAAAATCCTAAAAGATCTTCCATGACAATCCATATAAAACTGAAACCAAACTATTGGAAACTGTACTATTTGAGGGACGATTGTAGTGATTTTTTTTTTCCCCAACCCTCACACCTCATATAAATCCCAGAGCTGGCAGTTTTCTTTCGTAATAGCCTACATAGACAAGCTCAGGAGAGAGGGACTTGTGCCAAACAGATCATACTCTATGTCTTTTCAAATGCCTGTGTTGTCTCATTTATGTAAAGCCTGTGTCAATGAAAGAATGGTGCTTTAATAATGTATGGCATGAGTATCACAGTATTAGCCTACCAGCATCAACACCCACGTGATCTAATATGGAGCAGTGGCTAGAAGGCCTCACACAGCTGTTCATCCTTCCTGTGTAGATGGTTGATGAACAGTTGTACCTGGGGAAGGTATGGCATGAGTATCACAGTATTATTCTACCAGCATCAACACCCATGTGATCTAATATGGAGCAGTGGTTAGAAGGCCTCACACAGCTGTTCATCCTTCCTGTGTAGATGGTTGATGAACACTTGTACCTGGGGAAGGTAAACTGAGGCAATTCTGGCCTTCTCATCGGCCCATATCCCTGTGTTCAAACCTAACACAGGCCCAGAGATGATGAGCGGATTTACGTGCACTGAATTATTGAAATACCTTTTAGTTGCCCTTACAAAGCTTTGTGATGAGGTGAACTACAGGCATTTAAAAGGCCGCCTCAGTTTGCTGGAATGACCAATACTTAAGCTGCTGCTGCATGTCATATTATCAGTACAAATTGGCATGTTTGGGGTTTATATAAGGTGTGAGGGTTTTTTGAATGTTTTTTGACTTTGAAAATGCATACTAAAATAAACTACAATTCCGTCTTATAGAGAAAAGCCTCTGCAACATAACAGAAACTTAAGGCTACAGTTCTTACCTACAACACCAAGCTTACTGAGACCTGAGGAATGCATATAAATAGCCACGAAACTTTTGTTACTGTTTCCCAAGATTCTGACTAACTTCTTGCACTAGTGAAAGAAATTTAAGGCTAAAGTACATTACATTGATCCATTATTTCTCTCACACTGTTTTCTCCCCTCTGTGCCTTCCCGTAAATCTCACTATCAAATTTATATCCATGTTTTCTTGTTATCTTGTCATAAAGCTTATCTATCTAAGGTGTTCCACATCAGAAGGGACAATTTTTCTCCCCAAGTTCAGAGAAAGGGAAGGAAATGAGCAAGGAAAGGAGGGAGGGAGGGAGGAAAGTGAGCAAGGAAGGAAGGGAGGAAAGGGCTGGATAGAACATAAGAACGTAAGGAGTCTGCAAGAGACCGGTTGGCCTACACAAG
>NC_066561.1:11983468-11998468 GCF_024679095.1 Eriocheir sinensis | reverse complement strand
CACACACACACACACACACACACACACACACACACAGCATAATGGTACAGTATAATTCATGTCTAACACACACACACACACACACACACACACACACACACACACACAGTATAATTGCCATACGAGGAAAGACTCAAACAGTTAAACTTGCATTCTCTAGAAAGGCGAAGGGTGCGTGGAGACATGATCGAGGTTTATAAATGGATGAAGGGCTTTAATAAGGGAGACATTCATAAGGTTTTGTTGGTAAGAGAACCGGGTAGGACATGAAGTAACGGGTTTAAACTGGATAAATTCAGATTCAACAGGGACATAGGCAAAAATTGGTTTACTAATAGGGTGGTGGATGAGTGGAATAGGCTTAGCAGTCATGTGGTGAGTGCCAATACAATTGTCACATTCAAAAATAGACTAGATAAATTCATGGACAGCGATATTAGGTGGGGTTAGATACACGGGAGCTTAGGGTCAAAAGAGCTGCCTCGTACAGGCCTACCGGCCTCTTGCAGACTCCTGCGTTCTTATGTTCTTATGTTCTTATGTACGGTATAACTCATATCTAACACACACACACACACACACACACACACACACACACACAGCATAATGGAACAGTATAATTCATGTCTAACACACACACACACACACACACACACACACACACACACACACACACACACACACACACACACACACACACACAGTATAATGGTACAGTATAATTCATGTTTAACACACACACACACACACACACACACACACACACACACACACACACACACACACACACACACACACACACACACAGTATAATGGTACAGTATAATTCATGTTTAACACACACACACACACACACACACACACACACACACACACACACACACAGTATAATGGTACGGATACCTTGCCATGAAGCAAGGCTTTGCCGTTTATTGCAACCGGTTGTAATATTCATATCATATCATTTATATATGGATACCATTGTATGATATTCAAATTCATATATACTCAATATAACACATTCATGTCAGATAACATGTTTTTCATTGTATCCATGCCCTAGCAAATACTACTACTAATCATATCACATTCATAACACCCTATCACATCTCACAAAAATGGTATATATATATATATATATATATATATATATATATATATATATATATATATATATATATATATATATATATATATATATATATATATATATATATATATATATATATATATATATATATATATATATATATATATATATATATATACATTTTTCATTCATCTCATATAAGCATATTTTATTCATATCATATATTCATATGTATTGTATCTAGTATATTCATATCCATGCTTAATGTTTATATTCATATAATTATATCATGTTATTCTTTTTTCACACACATTATGCCTAACATATGTAAAGAACCACATCATGTTCATACCATATTCATCAGTGATTAGTCATACCATACACATAATCATATCACAGTCACATTCCTCTCATAACGCATCATATTCATATATTCACATCACGAATATTCATATATAATAATACATGTGTAACACAGGCTATTTTATAAACTATATTATTGGCTGTTATAATGCCTGACAAACCCTCATCTTCCTTAATTTAATACAGCCGTAATGGGTTTTGTACCTGCTGACTGTACTAACTGTCTCACTGTGCTGAACATGTTATCATGCAGCAGCTGCTTAACTCGTTTGTTTGTGGCACGCAGCGCACGCCTCCTCGTCTTGTGGGAAGGAAAACACCATCACTTTGGGTCCAGTTTTGAAGATTCCTTCCCAGTAAGGCACATAGCACTTGTATGGCAGTATTATTATCTGGGTAAAAGGCACAAATAATGTTAACAAGTTTTTCACTGTTTTCAGAGTCAATAATGCACAAAACAGAGAACGTGACCTCTCCTGACCGCAGCTGACCCGACACTACCTGGCACTACTTGGCCTACGTCACGGCCTACTCCCCCCCTCGTGAAGAGGCCTCCCCCTCTAGATGGCCTTGGTTAATGGCAAAAAAATTCATTTCAAGTTTCTTTACAATAGTCTATCGATTTTAACTTGAGCCCTTGGGCGTGACTTAGTCGTTGTCTTTCCCTGTAATCCCAAGCCATTCATAACACCGTGCAGTTGTATTATGACTATGTGTATATTCCACAAATAGATAACGTACGGAATAACAGTGAGACAGATTGCCATGTGCAGGTCATCGCTAGATCTGTCAACAATGGAGGTTTCCCCGGCCCAAGCCACAGAGCTCAAGTTAGAGTATAGTGACTTTATTTTGTTGTGATTTAACCGTGTAGCAGCAATGGGCCAAATTTGTGGCTTTACTGTGTAGCAGCGATGGGCCAAATTTGTGGCTTTACCGTGTAGCAGCGATGGGCCAAATTTGTGGCTTTACCGTGTAGCAGCGACGGGCCAAATTTGTGGCTTTACCGTGTAGCAGCGACGGGCCAAATTTGTGGCTTTACCGTGTAGCAGCGACGGGCCAAATTTGTGGCTTTACCGTGTAGCAGCGACGGGCCAAATTTGTGGCTTTACCGTGTAGCAGCGACGGGCCAAATTTGTGGCTTTACCGTGTAGCAGCGACGGGCCAAATTTGTGGCTTTACCGTGTAGCAGCGATGGGCCAGATTTGTGACTTTACCGTGTAGCAGTGACGGGCCAAATTTGTGGCTTTACCGTGTAGCAGCGACGGGCCAAATTTGTGGCTTTACCGTGTTGCAGCGAATGGCCAAATCTGTGCCACGATATAAACCCCTAAAAAAAGATGACACACAATCTGACCACAAATGCTTTGATATATATTATGAAATGGTTTGTGTGAGGGGTGATTTTTTCTCATTTTCTCGCTTTGAGGGACCACTAAGAAACATGATCCCAGCTGCTACCGGGTTTATTAATTTTTTTTTTTTGTGTGTGTTTATGTATAGTGAGTGACCCCTTTGCCCCCCTTCCAGCACTGCCGACACTTCCTGAACGCCTACAACAGCACGCTTGGGGGCAGTCGACAGGTGTTCACCGTGCCCTGCTACACTATTCACATTGGGAACCTCAAGCTGTGCAACCCTAAGGTATGCTGCTGCTGCTGCTATTGCTACGAATGTTAATGATTTTTATTTTTTTATTTATTATTTATTTTTTTATGGGGTCTTCGTGGTGCACTGGTTCACACACTCGGCTCACAACCGAGAGAGCCCGGGTTCAATTCCCGAGTGGAGTGGAAAAATTTGGGCGGCTTTTCCAATACCCAACGTAGCCCCTGTCCACCCAGCAGTGTACCCGGTATTAATCGTGGATTGTGTCCCGTCTCCTGGGGTCTGTTTCCTTCTCCTATAATTCCTTCCCCTCTTGTCTCTCTCCGGCATATGACAACAGATGTTGCGTTCACTAAACAAAACTTTTCTCTCTCTCTCTCTCTCTCTCTCTATTGCCTTTGAGCTGCCTCCCTTTGCTGTAAAAATAAAAAAAATAGAAAGTTTTCACAATTTTGATATATTTTTTTTCATTACCTACTGATCATCCTTTTCTTCCCTGCGGCCCACAGAGTGTAAGTTACCCGAGGGTTTGGATTGACTTCAACCTGGGCACCTCCTCCATCCTCATCCTGTGCCAGGTGGAGAGCACGGCCCAGCCCTCCCACCCGGTAAGTCAGTCAGGTAGTTGCTAGGTGACTAGGGGCTGTATAGCTAAACATTCCGTCGCCAAAGTTCACATATTTGACAAAGCATTCATTGGAGTTTTGAGCAGGATTAGTTTTATGGCCCTGGTGGTAGTTTGATTCTTCTTCTGTACCGTGAACCTAAAGAAACACTCATTAAAACCTGATTGACCCACTCTTTGACCTTTAGAAATAGCTGATATGAGAAGCCAGAATGTCTTATAAGACCGACCCAGGTCTCCCACTCTGATGATCATATACTCTCTCCCAGTTGTTCATCCTTCTCATGTCTTCCTCCACACACTGTCTCCAGTAGGGATGTACCGATGTATTGGTATCGGTGGTATCGGCACATTTTAACCCGTCCACTGCAATTGGAACGAATTTGGCTTTCACTGGTAGCCTGATAACATATACTCCCATGTCTTTCTCTGCCTCTGTGGTGAATAGTGGAGTGTTTATGTGGTATTGGTGTGGATATCCCTTCACTGGTAGCCTGGTATCCCCAGGTCAGGTCTTCCTCCTGCCTCTGTAGTGAATAGTGGAGTGTGTGGTATGTGGTGTGCTGGTATCCTCACTGGTACCCTGGTAACATATACTCCATGCTGTCTTTTTCTGCCTCTCTGAAGTGGAGTGTTTAGTGGAGTGTGCTGATATCCCTTCACTGGTAGCCTGGGCAACAACATTTATCCCTTGGTACCCTGATAACATATACCTCATGTGTCTTGTCTTTGCCTCTGTGGTGTATAGTGGAGTGTTTCCCTTGTGGTATTGGTGTGCTGGAGATCCCTTCACTGGTAGCCTGATAACATACTCCCATGTCTTTCTCTGCCTCTGTGGTGAATAGTGGAGTGTTTCCCATGTGGTATTGGTGTGCTGGATATCCCTTCACTGGTAGCCTGATAACATACACTCCCAGGTCTTTCTCTGCCTCTGTGGTGAATAGTGGAGTGTTTCCCATGTGGTATTGGTGTGCTGGATATCCCTTCACTGGTAGCCTGGTAACATACACTCCCAGGTCTTTCTCTGCCTCTGTGGTGGATAGTCGAGTGTTTCCCATGTGGTATTGGTGTGCTGGGTATCCCTTCACTGGTAGCCTGGTAACATACACTCCCAGGTCTTTCTCTGCCTCTGTGGTGGATAGTGAAATGTTTCCCATGTGGTATTGGTGTGCTGGATATCCCTTCACTGGTAGCCTGATAACATACACTCTCAGGTCTTTCTCTGCCTCTGTGGTGGATAGTTGAGTGTTTCCCATGTGGTATTGGTGTGCTGGATATCCCTTCACTGGTAGCCTGATAACATACACTCCCAGGTCTTGCTCTGCCTCTGTGGTGGATAGTGGAGTGTTTCCCATGTGGTATTGGTGTGCTGGATATCCCCTCCCAGGCTACAGGACTTTACAAATTTTCTTCATTGAATTGTAGCCACAGACACCCCACTCCTATAGGTTGGTGAGGTCTTCTGGTAGGAAATCCACAGTCAATGGGCTAATTTTCAAGGTGCAGGGTTAGGAAGGGACGACCCCAAGTGAAGCGAGTTTTGTGTGTAAAGTCCCGCCTAGGATTGTTAAGGGTTGCCAAGGGGGTTGTATGGTAACAGGGTTATCAAGGAGTGATTGAGGGGCCAGGCTTAGAGCTGTAAAATTATTGTGTTGAATTTAGGTAACAGTCAAAAGAATGTATTATTTTATAAGGTATCAATATTTATACAGCTTATTAATCCCTCACTTAATATGCAGATACTGCCAGAAGAAGACAAGGAGGAGGAGGAGGTGGAAGAGGAATCATTTGGTGAGTGTTAATTTTGTTCTGTTGTTTCTTCCTCCTCTCTCAATCCTTTTCTTCTTCTCTGATTCATTTGCATTCTACAATTGTTCCTTCTCTCTCTATTCTGCTAAAGTCTTCTTCTTCCATTCCAAGGTCATGCTCCAACTCCTGCTGTCCCCTCAGAGTATTCATTTCCCTCAGGTCATCTCATGAGGGATATTAAGTGACGGCCACACACTTTTCCACAAATGTTTACACTTCTGAGGTGATAGGAGGAGGACATTCCAAGGGGTTGATTTTCAGCATTTATAGTCACTGTAGAGTTTTGAGATTTTTGGAGGATCATGAACAAGAATCTAACTCCTTACACACCAAAAATTAGCTTCATAAACCTTCGCAGTCATTCTTAATGTTTGCCTCAAATTTTGTGTGTTGTGTGGCTTGGCCTGACATCTGGCCCTGGGGCTAGACTCTCAAAGCTGTTAGGAGCCACACCCAGCCACAAGCATGCAATGCCTTCACTGTTAGGAGCTTGTAAGCCACACCCACTCACAAACACACAATGCCTTCACTGCTGCAATTCTCAGAGATACATGATCGTTACCTAAGTTGAGTGGGTCGGGCGCAGCCTTACCTTGCTGTACATGAAATGCATTATAATTACCTAGTGTTCCCAACATGAAAATAGGAAGGACATGTTTTCAACAAGTAAATCTATCTGTTACAGTGAACAGCAGAGAGAGAGAGAGAGAGAGAGAGAGAGAGAGAGAGAGAGAGAGAGAGAGAGAGAGAGAGAGAGAGAGAGAGAGAGAGAGAGAGAGAGAGAGAGAGATGTAACAATAGGCTTTTGAAATAATACATAATTCCCTTCCCTTCCCTTCCTTTCCCTTCCTTTCCCTCCCCTTCCCTTCCCATCCTTTCCCTTCCCAATCCCTTCCCTTCCCATCCCTCCCCTTCCCTTCCCATCCCTTCCCTTCCATTCCTATCCCTTCCTTTCCCTTCCCATTCCTTCCCATCCCATCCCTTCCCTCTCCATCCCTTCCCTTCCCATCCCTTCCCTTCCCATCCCTTCCCTTCTATTCCTATTCCTTCCTTTCCCTTCCCATTCCTTCCCATCCCATCCCTTCCCTTTCCATCCCTTTTTTCTCTTCCCTTCCCTTCTCTTCCCTTCACATCCCTTCCTTTCCCTCCCCTTCCCTTTCCTTCCCTTCCCTTCCCTTCCCTTTCCATCCCTTTCTTTCCCATCCTTTCCCTTCTCTTCTATGGAGGCCGACTGCCAACTTGATCAAGCATCTCTAATCTCAATGGAATGGAATGGAGTTACAAACCCAACAACCAACACATAACATAATATACAATAATTAACCCTCACTGATCATTCAATAGGCTGTGATGCAACTGTCTGGAAGATTCTGTTTCCTCCATTAAAGCAGTTAGGGTATGGAATGGCTAGTGCCATATTATAAGGATAAATAGCATTATTGTATGTCCAAAAATGTCCGAAAAACTAACATTACTGTCATTATATCATGAACCTGATTTCATTACAAACTGTTGTAAAGAATGTTGGCTGCCTCCACATCCAGGCCAACACACAAGTGCAGGACCATGTATCGTGATATGGATTGTGTTCAGTGCTTGATTGGCTCCCTCGCAGACACTCAAGTGGGAACACATCTTGCATGCTGGAGTGCTTCTTTGTTATATGCCGTAGATTACCCAGACGCATACGCAACTTGAAACATGGTGTCATCCCTAGGCTCAACAATTTCTTTTGTAGCCACATTAGGATTCCTATTACTAATTGTTTGAGAAGGTTTCGTGTCTTAACCGCCCCGTTGTTTTTCTCCTTTCTTACCCTCTTTAACTGAATGAGAGCATGCTTACCCCCCAGCAGATCATTCACACATAGAAATTACCCTTAGTACTAACTTGAAAAATGGCAGATAAACATTTAACCCGGTAGCAGCAGGGATCATGTTTTTTAATGGTCCCTCTAAGTGAGAAAAATGAGAAAAAATCACCCCTCACACAAACCATTTCATAATATATATATCAAAGCATTTGTGATCAGATTATGTATCATCTATTTTGGGGGCTTATATCATGGCACAAATTTGGCCCGTCACTGCTACACGGTAAAGCCACAAATTTGGCCCGTCGCTGCTACACGGTAAAGCCACAAATTTGGCCCGTCATTGCTACACGGTAAAGCCACAAATTTGGCCCGTCATTGCTACACGGTAAAGCCACAAATTTGGCCCGTCACTGTTACACGGTGAAGCCACAAATTTGGCCGTGGCTGCTACCGGGTTAAGCTCCTATAAGGAAGAAAATTCTTCTTTTAGAACCAACTTATGGCAACATGAGCAGCATACTTAATTAAACATCCAAGATAGTTTCTCCTCTCATAGAACAATTAACTTTCTTTCACGACCATATTATATTAGCAATTGTACTAGTAAACATAACATTTGTAGGCTACATAACAACAACTGTATTTTGTAATATTAACCGCTACATTATACTAGAAAATCCAGCTATTGAAGTAGTAATTTGAACATCTCTCCCCGCTTTCATTCTGATTTATATTGGTCTTCCTTCCCTCCGATATCTTCTCCATGAAGTCAATAACCCTTCAGTAACTCTTAAGACAGTCGGACATCAATGAAGATATGAATACTCAGATTTTTTACAGGTAGAGTTTGATTGATATGTAGTTCCGTTTAACGAATTAGAAGCCTCAGGATTTTGTCTGTTAGATGTAGATAACCGGACTGTACTCCCAATAAATACGCAAATTCGGGCGGGGGCTTCGTGGTGCAGTGGTTAGCACACTCGGCTCTCAACCGAGAGTGCCTGGGTTTGATTCCCGGGTGGAATGGAAAAATTTGGGCCGCTTTTCCGATACCCTACATAGCCCCTGTCCACCCAGCAGTGTACCAGGTATTGATCGGGGGTTGTGTCCCGTCTCCTGGGGTCTGTTCCCTTCTCCTATAATTCCTTACCCTCCTGTCTCTCTCTCCGGTATATGACCACAGATGTTGCGCTGCCCACTAAACAAAACTTTCCAAAACTTTCCCAAATTCTGGTCGTAATTACTGCAGCCAAAGTCACTCATTCCTGAACCATCCCATCTCTAGGTATTAAAGCAGATGCAATTCCAGGCCGACTTAATCAATCAAGATTTTAACCGGGCTGGACTATTCTACAGGCAGTGTTCAGAAATTTGTGGAGCAAATCACAGATCTATTGTTATTGAAAGAACTTGTATTAACTCATTCTTAAACTGAATTTCTTTATCAATTGAAACCTCCCCCCCTAAACCTTAGCTTAATTATTGAGGTGATCCTATTCTTTTTTATGAATTCCTTAATTATGCCACAACTAGTTTATTTATGTTTTCTTTTTCTCCTAAGATTCCTCCTAGTCTTTATATTTAATATGAAACCTTTTTCTAAAATTAGCTTTTTGCCCCACAACAGAAAAACTTCAATTTCTCAATCTTGAAAATTATAATTAATCTATTCTCCATCTTTGAACCTTCTCCAAGAATCTTCAACTTGTCAGTAAAGTGAATTTCCACTATCTTGATGGTGTTGCTGCCTCACTGGGCTTCTCCTCGCGGATCTTTGTCAGGGAGAAAAATGATTTTAACTCTTCATAAAGAATTGAAAGCTCCTTTACAGCCTTCCCATAATGGCTCCACTGTGTTATTTGTTGCCTTGTTCAGACTAATTGTCTTTAATCTTTTTAGGACTTTATGTGTTTAGTAGATCCGGGCACATAATGACACACCACTATCTCCTCCACTGTGAGTCATAACGTTGGGATGGCTCAAACACACCAAACATATGTTTAGTAGGTCTGGGCACACACCACTATCTCCTCCACTGTGAGTCATAATGTTGGGATGGCTCAAACACACCAAACATGTGTTTAGTAGGTCTGGGCACACACCACTATCTCCTCCACTGTGAGTCATATTGTTGGGATGGCTCAAACACACCAAACATGTGTTTAGTAGGTCTGGGCACACACCACTATCTCCTCCACTGTGAGTCATAACGTTGGGATGTCTCAAACACACCAAACATGTGTTTAGTAGGTCTGGGCACACACCACTATCTCCTCCACTGTGAGTCATAATGTTGGGATGGCTCAAACACACCAAACATGTGTTTAGTAGGTCTGGGCACACACCACTATCTCCTCCACTGTGAGTCATAACGTTGGGATGGCTCAAACACACCAAACATGTGTTTAGTAGGTGTGGGCACACACCACTATCTCCTCCACTGTGAGTCATAATGTTGGGATGGCTCAAACACACCAAACATGTGTTTAGTAGGTCTGGGCACACACCACTATCTCCTCCACTGTGAGTCATAACGTTGGGATGGCTCAAACACACCAAACATGTGTTTAGTAGGTCTGGGCACACACCACTATCTCCTCCACTGTGAGTCATAATGTTGGGATGGCTCAAACACACCAAACATGTGTTTAGTAGATCTGGGCACATAATGACACACCACTATCTCTCCGGAACTTTGGCAGTAACGCGTCTGGTGGTCACCTACTTCTAACTTTGTTAGGAAGTACTGGAACATCTCCCTCTATTTAATCCTTTTATTTACTCAAATACTCCTTATAAATTTAGACTCTGACGTTGCTATTATTCAGTCCTATGTATTTTCAGTTTTAAGAACTATTTATACTAGAGAAATTAACTGGTGCCATCATTCCATGGTTTTCACCCCCATCACCTAGTAGCCATGACTGGCAGAGGTGGGCGCAGTACTGAAAAATCAGTAGTGCGGCTGTGGTAGTGCGGTACTTTTTCCGGAGTAGTGCGGTCCCATTTTATTCTTTCCCAGTGCGGTACGCAGTGTGCGGTACTGCGGTAGTCAAAATAAAAAAAATACTTGAGTGGCTATCCTGGCTTTCCAAACAAAGGAAACATGCTTAAAATAAAGAATGAAACATCTGCCTGCACCACGGACGGCTTGAAATGGCCGGCACCGCGCGGGTTAGAGAAGACTGGCAGTGATGTAGTTTAGTCTGTCTATTTAGTATTTAATTTTGAACAATAACTGAACAGTCAGAATGATTGAATCACTGATTCTGATGACTGATTGAGTCCGATTCACTGCAAAACAAACCCTTTTCTGTGAGCAGCAGCAGCATGCCGCTGCGCTGCAAATGTCGTCTTTGATAGTTTTGAAAGTACTGCAGGATTTTTTAGTGTGGTCCGCGGTAGTGCATTAGTTTTAGAAATCTTGCGGTAGTGCTGTTGTGCGGTACTTCTTTTGTGGTACTGCCGCACTAAGTACCGCACTTGCCCACCTCTGCTTACCGGCTCTGTTATGCCACCGGCTTAGTGACATGATTTCACCAGCATAATATAAATCTCCTTATCATGAGATTTGTTGTTGGCACTTTACTAATGGCCAGATATTGAAGGCACTCATGAAGGATCTTGTACCAAAGGTCTCCGTTGAGGTATAATTTGTTGTTGCCACTTTACTAATGGCCAGATATTGAAGGCACTTATCGAGGATCTGACGCTTGTACCGTTATAAAAGCTCTCTGTTGAGGTGTAATCTTATTTATTGTGTCAGAAGTTTTCTTATCTTACTTTTGAACCTTTTTCCATAGAAGCCTGATGTTCCCCACGGAAGAAATTGGTATACATTGACCCCCTCTTGGCATCCAACCTTTTACCTTTTCCAATTCCCCTCTTAAGTCTTACAAGCCTTCTTTCTTCAGTAACATGAGCCCACCACGAGAAGCTCCCAAGCCATCCCAAGACTCGGCCCAGCTATTATTCTATGGATTTATTTCACAATAGTACTTGAAGAATATATTGCAGCTTCCCTCACTATTCAGTATTTGGCTCCACATTCTTGGTTGTGACTGGCCTGCATGTCATTATTGGAACCTCTTCCTTACTAGTAGTCTGCTTTATGCGGCTTTATAAATGTTCTTCTGCACACCATTTGAAGCTGATGCTTCATTTTGTTGATGTTCTTTGATTATTTTTATACATTTTCATTTATTGATGATGAGGATAATTTTTTTAATATAACAAGTACAGTAGAGCCCCATTTAGCGCAAGAATTAGGTGGATGAAGCGGTCGCGCTAATTGAATAAAGTAACCAATATGAAAAAAAATATTTTGTGCACACGTGGGTCTGACTTTTGGGTTTGATAATTACTCAAAATAATCACTCACATTAAAAAAAAAAAAAACTACGATTGGCTGAGCTCTGAAAACATGCTTGTGATTCGCTGGGAGTCCGATGACGTAATCGCCGGCACTCACCCGGTCAGCGGCCTCGCTGCCTTAACCCTTTCACTGCTAAACGCTCACAGCGAGTGTTAGGCGTATTTGCTGGTGGTGGTAAACGCTCGCTGCGAGCTCCAGCCACACTCAAATCTCCCGTGTATGAGAGTGTTCCAACACTAATTCTCACAACACAGGATTGACAATTGAGTGTGTTCTTCACTAAATTTGGTGGAAAATCATATCAGCCCAGCGCGGCAAATCTTCGGACGAGTAACTGGTGGATGTTCTTGCCCAATATAGCGTCATTTTTGCCTAGCTTCACATATCACCGACTGATTCTTTGACCAAATAGTTGTAAATATTGCAGTTGGCAATGCTCCCTTGCCAGAATCTGAAGGAGAGATGTCCGCAGGGTGTAGTATTCCTGGAGTTGTTAATAGAAAGCACTGCAGTGAGTTAATGGGTGGAGTGCTGAGGTCTTGACTTGGTGAGAGATGGAAGGAAGAGCGTGCCTGGCCAGCCACCCAGGTTGAAGGGATGTTTTGTATTTTTCCGGCGTGGGCTGTTTCCAACGGTTAAATTATCCTTGCACTTTTACTTAATTTCAGCAAGATCAGTTACTTATTATTCTATGAAGGAAACACTTTAATATTGTAATTTCTTTCTTTGATAGTGTAGTTAGTCCTTTAGGCAGTGATTATTAAGATTCGTCTCGATATGGGAGTGGAAGGTGGAGGCAGGTGACTACCATCGAGGCTTATCTTAGCTCGGATGATAGACTCCAGCTCCGGCCCGGGACTTGTGAGCATTGAGGGAACAGTTAATTGCTAATCCTCTGCTATCATCACCTAATTCCTAACAATCTTTCTGTTTATTCCTGTTATTATGAATGACCTCAGAGAGCTTAAGAATGATCTTAATAAAGACCAATGCCATGAGTTGCATTCATAAAGAGTTTTTTGGACTTGTTTTACCAATTAGAAAGCCAATAATTGCATTTTATAGTTTGGATCTAAATTTTAGACTCTAGTCAAACCCAAAAGAGGTGAATCAATTAAGTTATTGCCAAGAGGAATATGATGCTGAAAGGTTCTAACTTTTTCCTAAACGGATAATTAACTTCAACTCGTCAGTTAGTTTTTGTGTTATTGAGTTTTCACAAACATATTCAAGTTCTGCAATCACTGCTGCATTTAGCGGTGTCAACCAAAATGTCCTATGTAATGGATGTGTTGAGATACGGCAAATATTATATGTCTGTGATGTCACTCCTTCTGACCGAGCAATCTCGCGTGAAAAAAACTCATTCGTCAACTCTTCTCGCTTTCTCGTCAATCCGCTCGCTGCCAGTGTGGCCACCTCCATTGCTTATAATGTATTAACCCTTTCTTTGCATGTGGGACGGGTCGCGACTATCCCTTCAGGCATCCCAATGGGGGTCTGTTTTAACCTCTGTATCTCAAAAACTATTCATCACAACTAAAAACCAAAAACACCATTGGAAAGAGGAGGCCCAGATCTTTAGGAGTCGGTTATGTATGCGAACGTACATGCACGTTCAGGGAGTGTTGAATGTTAACACTTACGTCGGTGCATGCGGGATGATCAGGCGTATTGAGGGGACTGTGGACATCTTTCCTTGAGATTCTGGCAATGTTGTATTGACAACTGCAATATTTACAGCTATTTGGTCAAAGAATCAGTCAGGTGAAGCTATCCAAAAAATGCTGCTATATTGGGCAAGAACATCCACCAGTTACTCGTCCGTAGATTTGCCGCTCTGGGCTGAAATGATTTTCCACCAAATTTAGTGAAGAACACACTCAATTGGCAATCCTGTGTTGTGATAAATAGTGTTGGAACACTCTCATACACGGGAGATTTGAGTGCGGGTGGAGCTCGCAGCGAGTGTTTAACAACACCAGCAAATACGCTTAACCCTCGCTGTGAGCGTTTAGCAAAGAAAGGGTTAAATATCAACTCGTGTTAAATCAAAAACGCCTTATTTAAACTCATGTTAATCGAGAGGTGACTGTATTAGTAGTGGCTCAGTGTGTGGGTGTGTTTAGCCCATGGACGTAGGTTCGCACCGAAACACTGAAGGTCATCACATACCGTCCGGATCTCCAGTCAGCCCTTAACTTTCTTGAACCCCAAATTTCAGACAACTATTAAAGGGTAAAGTCCTGCCTTCAAGGACTAGGATTTTCATTGAGAGAGAGAGAGAGAGAGAGAGAGAGAGAGAGAGAGAGAGAGAGAGAGAGAGAGAGAGAGAGAGAGAGAGAGAGAGAGAGAGAGAGAGAGAGAGAGAGAGAGAGAGAGAGAGAGAGAGAGAGAGAAATAAAGCTGTGTGTGTGTGTGGGAGAGAGAGAGAGAGAGAGAGAGAGAGAGAGAGAGAGAGAGAGAGAGAGAGAGATAGAGAGAGAGAGAGAGAGAGAGAGAGAGAGAGAGAGAGAGAGAGAGAGAGAGAGAGAGAGAGAGAGAGAGAGAGAGAGAGAGAGAGAGAGAGAGAGAGAGAGAGAGAGAGAGAGAGAGAGAGAGAGAGAGAGAGAGAGAGAGAGAGATTAAGAAAAAGAAAGAAACTAAAGAACTGTGTTTGAGAGAGAGAGAGAGAGAGAGAGAGAGAGAGAGAGAGAGAGAGAGAGAGAGAGAGAGAGAGAGAGAGAGAGAGAGAGAGTCCTTCACATTGAAAATAAATAAAATGAATTACACACACACACACACACACACAGACACACACACACACACACACACACACACACACACACACACACACACACACACACACACACACACACACACACACACACACACACACACACACACACACACACACACACACACACACACACACACACACACACACACACACACACACACACACACACACACACACACACACACACACACACACTGCAAAATTACACATGTATTTATAAGCCCTGCAAAACTTGTTATTATTATTATTATTATTATTATTATTATTATTATTATTATTATTATTATTATTATTATTATTATTAGGCAAGATGTGTTATGCATGCAAGATATGGTTTTACTAAAGTTAGATATTCGTTTTTTCTTATTGAAGGCAATTATGAGCATCTCTCTCTCTCTCTCTCTTCTCTCTCTCTCTCTCTCTCTCTCTCTTCTCTCTCTCTCTCTCTCTCTCTCTCTCTCTCTCTCTCTCTCTCTCTCTCTCTCTCTCTCTCTCTCTCTCTCTCTCTCAACATCTACCAATCAATCTGTATTTA
>NC_066561.1:11905968-11978468 GCF_024679095.1 Eriocheir sinensis | reverse complement strand
TATCTGTGGCCCAGCCTGGAGAGAGAGAGAGAGAGAGAGAGAGAGAGAGAGAGAGAGAGAGAGAGAGAGAGAGAGAGAGAGAGAGAGAGAGAGAGAGAGAGAGAGAGAGAGAGAGAGAGAGAGAGAGAGAGAGAGAGAGAGAGAGAGAGAGAGAGAGAGAGAGAGAAGAAGACATTGAGAGGAAAAATAAACAAACAAATGGAGAGAGAGAGAGAGAGAGAGAGAGAGAGAGAGAGAGAGAGAGAGAGAGAGAGAGAGAGAGAGAGAGAGAGAGAGAGAGAGAGAGAGAGAGAGAGAGAGAGAGAGAGAGAGAGAGAGAGAGAGAGAGAGAGAGAGAGAGAGAGAGAGAGAGAAGCCGGGGGGACAAATGTCCACCACTTCCACCCGCTCCACCTCATTCTACCCAACATGTCACATTTTTCCCGCACTTTGTAAAGGGCGCGAATTTAAAGTGCCTATTATTTGGTCTAATTATTCATGTACCACTCAGCACTGCTGTAATACATCAAATTACATTTTTCTCATTGATGACATACTGTTAGATTTATATTTTTTGCTTTTTATTATAATGTTAATATAAATTCGCGAAGGAAAAATATCCGGCATTTAGGCCTCTGCAGTTTAAGGGTTAATCTTCTTCCATTTCCTCTTAATTCTCTTCTAAACCTCTTTAACCTGGTAGCAGCAACGGGCCAAATTTGTGGCTTTACCGTGTAGCAGCGACGGGCCAAATTTGTGGCTTTACCGTGTAGCAGCGACGGGCCAAATTTGTGGCTTTACCGTATAGCAGCGACGGGCCAAATTTGTGGCTTTAGTGTGTAGCAGCGACTGGCCAAATTTGTGGCTTTACCGTGTAGCAGTGACGGGCCAAATTTGTGGCTTTACCGTGTAGCAGCGACGGGCCAAATTTGTGGCTTTACCGTGTAGCAGCGACGGGCCAAATCTGTGGCTTTACCGTGTAGCAGCGACGGGCCAAATTTGTGCCATGATATAACCCCCACAAAAATAGATGATACATAATCTGATCACAAATGCTTTGATATATATTATGAAGTGCTTTGTGTGAGTGATGTTTTTTTCTCATTTTTCTCACTTAGAGGGACCAATAAGAAACATGATCCCCGCTGCTGCCACCACCACCGGGTTAAGAATACAATTTGTTGCCAAGGAATCTATATTGTTCTTGGTTTAGAATGATATACGAGTAATTTATCAGAAATTGGTAGCCTCATTTTGTACCCTTGATATCAATTCCAGTACTAGTGAAATAGCTAGTACTAGCAAAGTCCAGCTAGGCCAGTGCTCCCTCCTCATCCAGAACACTTTCCTCCCCAGTGTTGTCACCTATAATTTGTTCTTCGTGGGTGTCTTTAATATTTCATCTCATATAATGTTCAGTACTTTTTCCATAAATGGAATGGTAGTGACTTTCGTCTGTTGAATGCTAACGTAGGTGATCTTTCAGTAAATTAGCAACGATCAAGTTTTTTATCCATCAACTTGAAGCAACCAATTTACCAAACTTGAAGCAACCAATTTACCAATCATTTGTTGTGTTCTTCATTTAATTAACTGATCACTGAACTTGCTCCTCTTCTTGCATTTTGCAGCCATCAGTGAGTGCCGAGCAGCTGACGGTGGACCTGGTAATTACCTGTGAGAAGGTGAGGCAGTATCTGAAGCACACACACACACACACACACACACACACACACACACACACACACACACACACACACACACACACACACACACACACACACACACACACACACACACACACACACACACACACACACACACACTCATGCATGCAAGCATACACTTAGCTTGAGACATTCCATGTACCTCCTGTGGTGAACTCACACCTTTGCCCTGTCTTCACACATGACTTGTTAATATCATGCTTTAAACCCATTATTGGTCTAAAGTTTTAGTTAGCCCTTGGATGTAAGGCAAGTCTTGCTCAGCTCAGTGACATTGCACTGAAGAATGAGGCTTGTCCCTTGTTTGCTTGTGTCTCATACTCCATAAATCAGGAACTTGAGAAGCTGCTTCCAGTCTTGTCTCAGGTGACTGAGTTCCTTGAGGGTTGATCCTTCACTGGTGACTTTGTGGTGTAAAAATTGTGATTAATTTGATTGTCGTGAAATGCAAGGTGCATAATCAAGTCACTGGAGATGATTGTTAGCAAGATAGTCGATACTTTAGTTTTTAATGGAGAAAAGGTTGAAGGACAGTGTAATTTAACGGTAAAGGTTGTATCAAATGTAACACAAATACCCTGATATAAGTTTTCAATTGAGGGAAAGCTTGTAAAATTCTCAGACTTGAATGAAGAATGAGTATGAATGTTTCAATGGGTGATCTTTCCTTTGCCCTAGATCATGAGATGTTATTTTTGTCTCCAAGGATCTCTTCCCATGACTTTTGCCTTCTAATGTACCTATATTTGCATGTCATTCTGTCCCCAGCAGTACAAAACAAGAGTGGCAAATATGATATGATGGAGATGTGACACCAACAACAGTAGAAGAGAGTGTGTTATGTTAGATTAAAGATAATGGAAGTATGGTGCCAGTAACTGTGTTTTGTGCCCAACAGGTGGGCACCACCCAGCCCCTCTGACCACAGCAGCAAAGACCAGTGCCATGTCTTGCCTGCCCAGTCCCTTGCTGTCATGCAGACCCCCTCATAGAAGTGAGTGGCTTGGCCTTTACATGTGTGACTCTAGCTGTGTATGCCTTTGACAGTCTGTCATATCTCTAAATACATTCAGTTATCAATATATCTGTCTGTTATATCTTTAAATACATTCAGTTATCAATATATCTGTCTGTCATATTTTTAAATACATTCAGCTATCAATATATATGTCTGTCATATCTTTAAATACATTCAGTTATCAATATATATGTCTGTCATATCTTTAAATACATTCAGTTATCAATATATCTGTCTGTCATATCTTTAAATACATTCAGTTATCAATATATCTGTCTTTTGCCAGTCTGTCATATCTCTAAATACATTCAGTTATCAATATATCTGTCTGTCATATCTCTAAATACATTCAGTTATCAATATATCTGTCTTTTGCCAGTCTGTCATATCTCTAAATACATTCAGTTATCAATATATCTGTCTGCCAGTCTGTCATATCTCTAATAAATACAATCAGTTATCAATATATCTGTCTGCCAGTCTGTCATATCTCTAATAAATACATTCAGTTATCAATATATATATCTTTTGCTAGTCTGTCATATTTCTAATAAATACATTCAGTTATCAATATATCTATCTTTTGCTAGTCTGTCATATCTCCAATAAATACATTCAGTTATCAATATATTTATCTTTTGCTAGTCTGTCATATCTCTAATAAATACATTCAGTTATCATCAATATATCTATCTACATCTGTCTTTGCAGGAAAAAAAAAAACTGGAATATAAAAAACACTCTCCTGGGGGGTTATTGAGTTTTATTGTTGTTTTTTTGTTTTGTTTTTATTTTCATTATGTTAACATGTAAATGAGTTGAAAGAATCCATTACAAAGTGTTAGACTGGACTCTCCATTTCCCGGAGTAATGGTGGTAAGGCCAAAAGTCCGGGCAGGAATATACTTGTTTGGCACCCTGGGTCTGGCAGTATCACACCCGAGCACCACATTTAAGAAAAATTAACAAAAACAAGTTATTTGAAAACTTCCAATACATGTCAACCATGGACAGTGACACCAAGTGTCTGCAATTTTTTTTCAGCTCCAGGTGCTTAAGCACACTGTACTACTGTGAAGTATTTCCAATGAATGTTGTTCTATAAGAATTTAATAATGAAGAAACTGGATGATAATCCTAAGCAGCAGTTGATACCTGTGAACTGTGTCAGCAGCAGCAATGCAGTGTTTGCTGTGTTCTCTGCGGCCATTACAGGTAGTCCTCAAGTTTGGAGGTATGCAACCTACCTCACACCTACGACGACCAGGCCAATAATATTAGTAATATGTCATTAAGCAATGAGGTGACATTTTAAATATCCTGCCATGGGTACAGCAGTGACTTGTTTACTCAGTGTTTCTGCACCCCTACAGCCCACCACTGCCCTCATGTGCTGGCAGGAGGGAGGATGGGTGGTTGGTTGGGCCAGCCCTCCCAGTCATTCCCCTCCATTGCCTGTGGCACTCAAGCTGTAGCTCTACCTATAGTTTATAGACCTACAGTCTGCTATACAAGCATAGATCCAGCAGCTGCTGGTCTGCTAGCACGTGAGGCGAGCAAGAGTGGAATGATTCTACCCAATTATCTCCACACTACAAGTCTCGGCTGTGTTCGGCTCACCTGTTAGCCCACACAGGTGAGGAGAGAGCCAGCCTAGATAGTCAATCAGCTGAGTGCAGCCAAAATGCCATTCCAGAACAACAGCTCCCTCATAAAATTTCTGCACGTAACATAAAGGTGCACAATGTGTGAACTTGATTCCCTATGAACATAATGTTTCTCACGTGCAAATGTAAGGTCAAAGCGTGGCTGCATGAGACAACAACATACTGATATGTCCAGGCTGCAGAAACTGACCAGGGGATGTACGGCTGGACTTGTTTTGATGCCCGGATTGGGTCAGGCATGTGTCAGGAAAGGCTGAACATAGCCGGGTACATGTCTTGCAGGACCCAAGATTTTGTCTACTGGGAAATCCAATATCTAGGAAATTGAGGTTCAAGTGTGATTTAGAGTGAAAAGATTATTATAAAGTGAAGAGCAGACACTTGATCCAAGTGGTCTGTGTTAATTTATAATCTACAGAAAATGACCTTTTGTTTCTCTAAACATGACTATTATTACTAATTTTGACTGATTTTTTTTTTAATATGAAGAACAAAAATGATAAAAACAAAAATACAAAAAGTCAGTAAAACCCAACATAAGGCAGTGGGTTGGGTTTAAAAGGAAAGGATCATTCCCAAGGCTCGGGGGGCCACCAACATATACATAAATTAAAAGAAAACGTGTTCTTTTAGGGAAATTTTAACTGATTTGATTTTTTTATTGGGGGGGAAAGGGGAGGGGGGTGTTATGCAAACCTGAGTATTTTTCTGTCCATCTCTGTCTATCGATATCAATCTATGGCGGTATATTTAATTATGTTCTTCATGTATCCATCTATCTGTGTATCGATGAATGAATGCATCCATTTATATTATTTTTGTATCTGTATCCATTGTGCAACCATTTTTACTAGTACAAGAGCTTCTCTACTCTATGAATATTACCTTTCTCAAGCCATTTTGTTCACTGGAAAGCTTCACTCACCATGGATTTGTTTAACCCTTTCAAATGAAGCTGTTTTTTACTCTTCTCTCCAGAGTGAGCGACATAACCTCCTGACTGAGCTGGTCCAGGAGGTGGTGGTCCTGCAATGCCTATGAGCGATGGGACAACAACCAAATCCCTGGCCCACAGCTGCGCTACCTCACCTCCCACACAACAGAGGAGGACGTGCTACTGTGAGTGTCCAGTGTAGAAGCATAATTAATTTCCTTCCTATTTGTAAGGAAAGAGAACAACCAAGTGCCAAATCATCAAAAAGGAAGATAAAGATAAAGTTGAATTGTCACAACATGCTCCCGAACAGACAGGAGGAGTTGCCAAAGAATCGCTACACATTAAAGTTCCAGACATGTTGATGCTTCCATCCTGAGAGGGTGTAAGCTATAAGAGAAACAATAGTAAGAAGGATGGTCCAGGGTTTACTGATGAAGGTGCTGATCAGTAGTACCATGAACAGCACGGGTGATTTTGAATGGAAAGCTGCGTGTGAGTTGGTCGGGTCACAGCCAAACTAGTCTTTTGTACCTGTTTCCTTAGTGCCATTTCCATGTCTTTCTGAGTGTCAATAAGTACCAGGACAGCAAAATGGGATGTTTAGTGCCTGACGGGACAGCTTGGTGGGGTAACAAGAGGCGTGATGCGTCTGCCTCCCTTCAAAGCATCTCTGCATTGCTTTATGAATATTCTGCAAGTTTGAAGCTGATGAAGGAAGACGTACAGCAGCTATAGTCAACATACACTAGGCTGAAGCCCCTGTCCATAGCTAAGGGAGCTGATTGCTTAGATGAAAGGAGGGTAGGCCTTGGTGAGGGAGGGGACAGGGCATCTGGAGCAATTCAATATGCAAAGTTTGAGTGCCTGGTGAAGTAGTAAGAAGCATGGTGTCTGTTTCCTCCACTCACAGCTCACTTGGGGCCTTGGAGCTGGAGAACACAAAGGAAGAACAAACATCAGCAGACCTGATGGTTCTTACGAGGCTGTTTGTGACAAGCTACACTAACTATCTAATCAAAGGTGGAAGATGAGGGACAGCAAGATGAAGAAGCGTCTCTCAGCCCTTCCTCTCGGGTGCCGGCTTTGTCAAACTCTTCATGGAAATTTGGTACGTAGTAGTAGGGCTCATGTTAGCTGGTGATGCAGGGGATGAAAAGTGTGGTGTGTAAGACATGCTTCACACCTTGACTGGTGAAGGCCAACAAGTGGAAGAATACCTTCATTAACCTGACCCAGCCATTGGTTCCTTCAGATACGAGCCTTTCCATATGACAGGTTTTCCTTTTCCTGTACATATATTTGAATTAGTTTTCTCTGATTGGTTTCAGAATATCCTTAACAACAAAAGTCACCAAAATTATATGCTCCTGCAGTGTTGGGTCACTGTTAGATGCACAAGAGTGTAGTGAAGGTCTAACGTGTGTGTAAGCTTACTTGAGGTGCTGTGTACATACACAATAGTAAATTTTTGGGAAAAAAATCATTATTTTTGGATATATTATTACTGAATAATCTACTCTGCTATTCTCCTGCCCTCTGACTCAGCACTGACCTCATCATGCCAGAGACTGGGCATGCACAAGGCCACCCATTGTAGTAGCAGTGTTGTGTTCCCCCAGTGACCTGCCGACCACTGTGCTGCTGATCAAGCTTGTGGAGGAGGGAGACAGTGCGATGGGCACAGTCATGCTGCTCAACTTTCTCAATGCTTGGAAGGTCCAGGTGAGGAGGTAAACAGAAGCTTGATCTTCCTCCTTCCATGCTCTTGTCAGCTGCTGTCTAGTTTTTCTTGGATGAATTCTTCATAAACCAGTTTACTGTAAAAACTCTACTTATTTGTTTCATAAAGTTGTATATTTTTACTTATTTGTTCAATATATATTTAAGGATTTATATGTTTCCTTTCACTGCTTGAATCAGGAATTGGGATAAAGACTAATTAAGAGAGTGATGGCACTATTCTTATAAGCTTCTTTTTTTTTTTCCAGGAGAAAGCTGCAACATGGACGATGCCTTTTCTTGGAAAAATATGTTTTGGAGCCCAACACCACAGAGGTTGCCAGGAGTGAAATTTTTATATTCAAAAGTGAGAAAGATTTTGTGTTTGCTCAGTTTTCAAGTAGCTGCTGCAGAGTGTTCACTTTCCTGGAGAGTGTTTAACCCTTAAACACATCCGGGGGTCGGATCGGACCCCACTATATTTTCTCAATGGTAACACAGCCGCCTCATTGGCGCCAGACAGCTGTGATGCCTGATAGCTTTCGTGTTCTCTTTCATGTTGTCGATGTTGTGTGCATGCCGCTCTCGCTCTTTCCGTTTCCAGTGTAGAAGCGATTGCTGCCCGTTTCGACCCCACGTATTTGTATACGTAGTACAACGTTGTATTACATGAGTCCCCCCCCCCAAAAAAAAAAAAAAATTATATATATATATATATATATATATATATATATATATATATATATATATATATATATATATATATATATATATATATATATATATAGGTAGGTAGGTAAGTAGGTGGGTAGGTGGGTAGGTAGGTAGGTAGGTATAATTTTTTTTTTTTTACAACAAAGGAGGCAGCTCAAGGGCACACAAAAAAATAAAACAATAATAGAAAAAAAAGCCCGCTACTCGCTGCTCCAAAAGTAAAACAAAAGAGGTGGCCGAAAGGAAGATCAATTACAGGAGAGGTGTCCTGATACCCTCCTCTTGAAAGAGTTCAAGTCGTAGGCAGGAGGAAATACAGATGAAGGAAGATTGTTCCAGAGTTTACCAGCGTGAGGGATGAAAGAGTGAAGATGCTGGTTAACTCTTGCATACGGGGTTTGGACAGTATAGGGATGAGCATGAGTAGAAAGTCGAGTGCAGCGGGGCCGCGGGAGGGGGGGAGGCATGCAGTTAGCAAGTTCAGAAGAGCAGTCAGCGTGGATATATCGATAGAAGATAGAAAGAGAGGCAACACTGCGGCGGAATTTAAGAGGTAGAAGACTATCAGTATGAGGAGGAGAGCTGATGAGACGAAGAGCCTTAGCCTCCACTCTGTCCAGAAGAGCTGTGTGAGTGGAGCCCCCCCACACATGAGATGCATACTCCATACGAGGGCGGACAAGGCCCCTGAATATGGACAGCAACTGTGCAGGGGAGAAGAATTGGCGGAGACGGTACAGAACGCCCAGCCTCGAGGAAGCTGATTTAGTAAGAGATGAGATATGAAGTTTCCGGTTGAGATTTTGAGTTACGGATCGACCGAGGATGTTTAGTGTTGAGGAAGGTGATAGCTGAGTGTTGTCAAAGAATACGGGATAGTTGTTTGGAAGATTGTGTCGAGTGGATAGGTGGAGAAACTGTGTTTTTGAGGCGTTGAGGGACACCAGGTTCTTCTTGCCCCAATCGGAAATAATAGTAAGGTCTGAGGCTAGGCGTTCTGCAGCCTCCAGCCTTGAGTCGTTAAGTTCCTGAAGGGTGGGTCTTCTATTAAAAGAAGTTGAGTAATGCAGAGTGGAATCATCGGCGTAGGAATGGATAGAACAGTTCGTTTTGGAAAGAAGATCATCAATGAACAACAGAAAAAGAGTGGGAGATAGGACAGAACCCTGTGGGACACCACTGTTAATAGATTTAGGGGAAGAACAGTGACCGTCTACCACGGCAGAAATAGAACGGTCAGAAAGGAAACTGGAGATGAAGGTACAGAGAGAAGGATAGAAACCGTAGGAGGGTAGTTTAGAAAGCAAAGATTTGTGCCAGACCCTATCAAAAGCTTTTGATATGTCCAGCGCAATAGCAAAACTTTCACCGAAACGGCTAAGAGAGGATGACCAAGAGTCAGTTAAGAAGGCCAGGAGATTACCAGTAGAGCGCCCCTTGCGGAACCCATACTGGCGATCAGATAGAAGGTCAGAAGTGGAGATGTGCTTTTGAATCTTCCGGTTAAGGATTGATTCAAAAGCTTAAGATAGACATGAAAGTAAAGCTATAGGACAGTAGTTTGAGGGATTGGAGCGGTCACCCTTCTTAGGCACAGGCTGTATGAAGGCATACTTCCAGCAAGAAGGAAAGGTAGATGTTGACAGGCAGAGGCGATAGAGTTTGACCAGGCAGGGTAACAGCACGGAGGCACTGTTTTTAAGGACAATAGGAGGCACTCCATCAGGTCCATAAGCCTTCTGAGGATTGAGGCCAGAGAGGGCATAGAAAACATCATTTTGAAGAATCTTTATAACAGGCATAAAGGAGTCAGAGAGGGGATGAGTAGGAGGAATATGCCCAGAATCGTCCAGAGTGGAGTTTTTAGAAAAAATTTGAGAGAAGAGTTCAGCCTTGGAGATAGATGAGACGGCAGTGTTGCCGTCAGGACTGAGGAGTGGAGGAAAAAAGAAAAAGTGAAGTTGGAGGAGATGTTTTTGGCTAGATGCCAGAAGTCACGGGAAGAGTTAGAGAAAGCAAGGTTTTGACATTTTCTATTAATGAAAGAATTTTTGGTTAGTCGGAGAATAGATTTGGCACGATTTCTGGCAGAAATGTAAAGTTCATAATTAGCATTAGTTTGAAGGCTCTGGTACCTTTTGTGAGCTACCTCTCTATCATTGACAGCACGAGAACAAGCGTGATTAAACCAAGGCATTTTAGCGTGAGGAGTAGAGAAAGAACGAGGAATGTATGCCTCCATTCCAGAGACAATCACCTCTGTGATGCGCTGAGCACACACAGAGGGGTCTCTATCCTGGAAGCAATAATCATTCCACGGGAAATCGGAAAAGTACATCCTCAGGTCGTCCCACCGAGCTGAAGCAAAATGCCAGAGGCATCGCCTCTTCGGTGGGTCCAGAGGGTGTACAGGAGCGATAAGACAGGATGCAGAAATAAGATTGTGATCGGAGGAGCCCAACGGAGAGAACAGTTTGACAGAATAAGCAGAAGGGTTTGAGGTAAGGAAGAGGTCTAGAATGTTGGGCCGATCTCCAAGACGGTCGGGAATACGTGTAGGGTGCTTGACCAACTGCTCTAGGTCGTTGAGGATAGCAAAGTTGTAGGCTTGTTCACCAAGATGGTCAGTGAAAGAGGATGAAAGCCAAAGCTGGTGGTGAACATTGAAATATCCTAGGATGGAGATTTCAGCGAAGGGAGAATGGGTCAAGATGTGCTCCACTTTAGGATTCAAATAGTCAAAGAATTTTACATAGTTGGTAGAGTTAGGTGAGAGATAAACAGCACAGATGAATTTAGTAATAGAATGACAATGAAGTCTTAGCCAGATGGTGGAAAATTCAGAAGAGTCAAGGTTGTGGGCACGAGAGCAAGGGATGTCGTTGCGCACGTAGGCGCAACATCCAGCTTTGGATTGAAATTTAGGATAGAGATAGTAGGAGGGAACAGAGTAGAGATTGCTGTCAGTAGCCTCAGAAACCTGTGTTTCGGTAAGGAAGAGAAGGTGAGGTTTAGAGGAGGAGAGATGATGTTCCACAGAATGAAAATTAGAGCGAAGACCGCGAATGTTGCAGAAACTGAGAAGAAAGAGGTTCGAGGAGTTATCAAGACACCTCTCGGGTCGGCAGCCAGAAGGGGAGTCCGCCCGGGGGGAATTTGTGGTCCCCCCCCCAGTCGGGGACTCCGAGGCTGGGGGTATGTGCGCCATTTTGCAATTTTAATTTTGGGAAACGGTGTATATGTTGTGTGAATGTAGTGTGGTGTGGATAAAGAGGATCTGTCTTTAGAGAGCATGCTGAACTACTCTCCGGTGTTGGTGAGACAATAGGGAAACGGTTAGTGAGGACATGGGAAGGGTCTTTGGAGGGCTTCAGCTCCCTTCTCACCTCCCATATTTACCTCACCGGGAGTGGCTTGCGCCCGTTCGGTAGGTGTCTTCCTACCTATATATATATATATATATATATATATATATATATATATATATATATATATATATATATATATATATATATATATATATATATATATATATATATATATATATATATACAGTAAAACCCCGATTATCCGAAACCGGATTATCCGAAAAACCGAATTATCCGAAATTGGTCTGGATAATGCAATTAATTTTTTTTTCTATACTAAAACGTTATAAAACATCAAAAATAAATAAAAGTAACTTCATATGTACTATATTAACACATTTAAAATTGATAAGAACAGTTAAAATGAATATGCTTTCTAATACGTATTGCCGAAATAGCTTGTAACGAATAGATCAATGTATTAGACAAAAAACATTAAACAAACTCTCAACAACACCACGTCCGCACCTTCGCCCCAGCAAGGACGTAGGTGCGGCGAACGAACAAACTACTGCACGACTACTCTCACACCGTACTCTCAAGACAACGACACAAACACGACTCCCCTCTCCACTCCATGCCACATTCCCTTTCCAACATACGAGTTGCGCGATAATATGAGTCATCATACTGTGTCTCCACCTGCACGATGCATCAAGGTCACATTTGCAAGCTTGCACAACCATTCACAATCGCACTCTGCAACATTCACAATTCAGATCTGCAACGCTCACAAGTATCAACATTCACTGGTCCAGACAAGGAGACACACAGACAAACATACAATAAAACATTTACATCACATGTTTTAAGCGTACTACTTTGTTTAGCGTAGCGTGTGTTTGTTTGGTTTCATTGTTTACATCGTCAGTCGGCGGCAGTCGCGTCACACACTTCACACTGGGCAGTCGCATCGCGTTCTACCTGTGCTTCGACCTCACTTCTTTCTACATCACCATGCCGAAAGAAACCGGGAAAAGGAAGAAAGTCGTCCTTACCATACAGCAGAACACAATGCCGACGATCAAACTGGCGGCGATCAAAATGGCGGCCATAAATCCGGATTATCCGAAAAATCGGCTTATCCGAAAGAGGCTTCCCTCCTTTCATTTCGGATAATCGGGGTTTTACTGTATATATATATATATATATATATATATATATATATATATATATATATATATATATATATATATATATATATATATATATATATATATATATATATATATATATATATATATAACGGGCGCTGACCGTTCAAAATGTACATTCCCAATAAGCCTGCCAAGTATGGACTGAAACTTGTCCTTATAGCTGACAACACAAGGGAGTACCTATTGGGGCCAAAACCGTACTTGGGGAAGGGAGATCCACCAGCTCAAGGAAACCTGGGCCTGGGACACTGCCTGACGAAGGAGCTGACTCCGTAGACCATATCATAACACCAACAGGAACGTAACTGTGGACAACTGGTTCACCTCAGTTCCCCTTGCAATCCTACATATCCACCGTCTGCAACATCCACATTGATGTTCAGCGTCCTAATGGAGCAGTGGAGCAGGCGGTGTTGTTCAATATCAGCTCTCGCATAGTACGGTGCAGGAAGTGTCCGCGGAATGATGTTAGGAAAAGCCACAATGTGTGCTTTAGTTGTATAAGGAGGCTCTCTGCAGATGCCACATCCTCCTTCAGTACCTTGACTGCATTCCTCAAATGTAAGGAATAACTTTCTATGAATTGCAACTGTACTAATGTACATTTGTACAAAAATACTCCAAAGACTTTTTTTTTCGCTAATAAAATATCAACTTTTTTGACAGCTTGCCTCAGAACTAGCAGTGGTGCCAGAATGCTAGGGGTACATCAGCTGCATCCCACACTCCCAGGCTGTGCTTGGGACACGCTACATGGGAGTACTTGCATGGGAGGGCCTGATTTTTTTTTTTTTTTTTTTTTTTTTTTGTGTTTTTTTTTTACGTCGCGGCCTATTATAGCGCCGGTAGGCTTTTTCCCGGTGGGGCCTGATGATCGGCCCAAGGCTTCTTCCCGGTAGGTCCTGATATTCGGCCCAGCCCGTTCTGGCGCAGGCGAGTGTTTATAGTGGCGCCATCTTGCATTGGCTCATGCTGCCCTTCCGGAGCTCATCTTTAATTCTAGAATCTAGAGTCCGGGTTGATAGGTGGTCTTCTGGACAGCATGTGGGTAGTTTTAAGCCACTCGGCGGCGGCTGAAATATCCCAGCTTGGTGGCACCGGGCGGGGATTGAACTCGCGTCCTCCTGAACGCGGTGGTGTTACTCTGTCGATTCAGCCAGGTGTAGTATTTTTCATGAGTTTTGGAGATTTTGGGGGCTATCCAATCTAATACTTACTTATCAATCTTTACATATATTTGTTTTGTTATAGTAGGATATCAATGTATTATTATTATTTAATATCACCACGAATTAGGCATACAATTGTCAATGGAAAAACCCCACGACAGATAGATCACGCCACCTTACAGGAATGTCGTCCGTCAGTGTTTACCGTCTCAGTTTTGTATACTTAGCACTCCGATGGTGCGTGGAGGTCACCTTGACATACGTGACCAATTGTAACCATTATTTTCCAACCTGTAACTCGCCACTCCTTCACGAGAGTCCGACTGACACACAACGACAGTCGCTCTCGCTCCGTCGCTTCTTGTACATAAAGGCTACGAATATAATTCGCCTTAAGGAAGCTGAAGTCTTAATCAACACCCTTTAAACGCCCCCCGACAAGCCCGTTACATTTGGTGGCAGCGGTGGGATGTGGTGTGGGGCCCCAGGAGGAGGAGGGGGAGGTGGATCGACAGGCATTGTGATCGGCCGAGTGGGGGTTAAGTATTCAGACGATTCTGAAGGTGAAGGGGCGCTATCCCTTGGGAGGGAAGAGTACGTAGCCCCCGATCGCAAATTCACCACATTTAAATCACCGGTGTTTGCACCTTGCTCCAATTCCACGGCGACTGGATGCCGGGAGGCCACTGGCAAGGTAGTTTTCCACACAGGAACCCTAGGCCAAACCATCAGCGGAAGGCTGCCTTTTGCCATATCCACGGGAATTGTTTTCATGACTCAGACAGTTGTTCTGCAATACAAAAGGCCAAGGAGGAACAGAAGTACAAGTCCTCAGCGGACAGTAGACCACACTCCTCTTCTCAGAATAAAAAGACATGACTTCGTGACAGCCCCGAGGCGTACATCCAAGTGTCCCTTAAGGAAAATACTAATTGGGAGCAACTTGACTCCGTCATTGCCGCCTTGGGACGGACAAGCATAATTGCCCTCCCTTGCAAGGTGGGCAATACTTCACTCACCTTAGCGGTTGACACAGGTGCCACAGTTAATGTCATATCCGACTCCGCTTACAGGTCACTGACACGACAAGCGAGTGGGGAAAATTGGCCGCTCCAAGAGAACGACCTGAATGTGATAGGCGTGACGGGCACCACTTTGGGAATCCTTGGGCGAGTACCACTAACAGTCAGCTTACATGAAAAAGTATGTCCCTTTCGAGATTTCTTTTATGTCTCTAGCAGGTTTGCTTTACCTGTGGATGGGATCTTAGGATTGAACGCCATGAAAGACCTGCACATCGCCATAAACCCTGTAAGCAACGCGATCGTGTATCAAGGCCGACGCATACAGGGGATGGTCAATCCATCGTCTCTGTCAACTGTAATCTCACCCTCAGAGGTGAAAAATGACCAACCCACCACAGACTCAGGGGCTGCCACCGCCCAAGTGTCCCCTCTTACGGTCAAACCACACGAAACCATTGCAGACTTGTGGCGGACAGTAACGGCAGTCGTAGAAGGTCCTCATATAGTTCCGGATCGTGCTGCAAAACTTGTTAAAATCCGTTTGTCTAACGCCCCTCCGGCGGGCAGTGATGTGTGTATCGACGGAGTTCCTCACGTACACCGCGTGACGGTGGAGGTAACTCTTGCAACAGTCAAGGAGGGAGGTTTTGCAGAGGCATTGGTAATAAACACGTCTGGATCCCCTGTATCCTTAAAACACGGTGTTCGATTATGCCAGTGTCTAGTGTATGGGAGAAATGTCGCCCCGGAACCAGCTGAATAACCTTCAGCCCAAGTTTCAGGCATAACCTCGGCGACTGGATGCCGGGAGGCCACTGGCAATTCAGGAAGGTTTAAACGCCCCCCGACAAGCCCGTTACATTTGGTTGGCAGCGGTCACCCCGCGCCTGTGCCTTCGCTACCTCGTTCTCCTCCAAGCCACGAGAACTCACCAACAAACTCCGGGGACAGGCGTACAAGGGAAGAAGGAGTCAACGCACCTGCCGTCCGCGGCACCGCACCTACCGTCCGCGGCACCGCACCTGCCGTCCGCGGCAACGCACCAGGCGCCAGCTACAAGCATCTCACAAGTCGCCACCTACGTGCAACTCACAAGGCGCCAGCTACAAGCATCTCACAAGTCGCCACCTACGTGCAACTCACAAGGCGCCAGCTACAAGCATCTCACAAGTCGCCACCTACGTGCAACTCACAAGGCGCCAGCTACAAGCATCTCACAAGTCGCCACCTACGTGCAACTCACAAGGCGCCAGCTACAAGCATCTCACAAGTCGCCACCTACGTGCAACTCACAAGGCGCCAGCTACGGGCATCTACAAGCCTCGAGCACACCAGCTACAAGCAACTCTACAGGCGTCCAGCCTACAAGCCTCGAGCACACCAGCTACAAGCAACTCTACAGGCGTCAAGCCTACAAGCCCCGAGCACACCCACAGGCCTACGCAGCCGATAGCGAGGGCCACAATCTACAAGCCGCTCCCCCGCTTCAAGCCAGCACTGCTACGTACCCTGCAAGCCACTCCACGATACGGCAGAAGTATTCACACCTGCAACGAGGAGGCACGCACCGCTGACCTTGGGACACCCCGCATGCCCCTCGCTCCACAGCTGGCGGCACCACCGCCGCTGCCGGGAGCATCGGCCCAAACCTCTTCCGGCAAACAGTCAGCAAGGGTACCCGCGGCCATCTCCCGGTGACTGCAAGCTGTTCCCACTACCGTTTCTTGCAAGGCGTCTTCTCAAGAGGTTACACACCCAAGTCGTCTTCTCTGCCACAGCCGCCCATCTCTTACTATAACAAGGACGACGCGGCCATCATACGTCTGGCGGCGGTGTGCCGGCTCCCAGCCGCGGCCGCTCAACTTGCTGGGTCAGCAGTTTTTCAACCACCATTGCGAGTCCTCCGATGTCAGCCCATCCCTCACCTCTCACCGCCGCTGTGGCCGCGGCCGAGGTTTCCTGACGCGCCTACAACGACTGCACGTCACCCAGGGCATCACAAGCCGTCGCCCTCTCCACTACATCAGCTGATTAATCTTGGTATTTGTGGATATTCCATTCTTGTCCAAATTTGCCGACTCGGCTCATTTTCATTATTATCCGTGCAGAGGCACGATTTTTTTTCTTTCTGTGTTCCTAACACTGTTCTTCAGTCATAATTGTGAGAGTAACGTTCATTCCTATACGATATTGATTCTTTCTTATAGTTTGCTAGCGAATCTATTGAGTATAGTGTGAGTTCCCTTATCAAAGTTAATCTTCATCAGTGTGCCCTGCCTCCGTTTTCTTTTCACCGCTCGAGAGAAAACGTGAGCTTCAATGGTATACTCACTTAACATACCACTTTGTTTATATAGTTATTCTTTCAATATACCCATATCATTAGGGCATTCCATTATAACCTTAACTTCTATTACGTCTAAACAGGCACCTTGCTAGCCATTCTTTCTTGCCTTTTTAGGGTTTCAATGCCAACTATTCATTCCTACACGTTCCGTTTATTGGTTCGTATTTACAGCTATCAACATATGCTCCTCTTTTGTGAATGGTTTACACCATAGTATGAACAAAGACACTCTCGCTAAACTCGGCGACACCTTTAAACAGTTGGCTCGTACTTCAAGTGAGGAGGAATTGGAGCAAGGTGCAAACACCGGTGATTTAAATGTGGTGAATTTGCGATCGGGGGCTACGTACTCTTCCCTCCCAAGGGATAGCGCCCCTTCACCTTCAGAATCGCCTGAATACTTAACCCCCACTCGGCCGATCACAATGCCTGTCGATCCACCTCCCCCTCCTCCTCCTGGGGCCCCACACCACATCCCACCGCTGCCACCAAATGTAACGGGCTTGTCGGGGGGCGTTTAAAGGGTGTTGATTAAGACTTCAGCTTCCTTAAGGCGAATTATATTCGTAGCCTTTATGTACAAGAAGCGACGGAGCGAGAGCGACTGTCGTTGTGTGTCAGTCGGACTCTCGTGAAGGAGTGGCGAGTTACAGGTTGGAAAATAATGGTTACAATTGGTCACGTATGTCAAGGTGACCTCCACGCACCATCGGAGTGCTAAGTATACAAAACTGAGACGGTAAACACTGACGGACGACATTCCTGTATGGTGGCGTGATCTATCTGTCGTGGGGTTTTTCCATTGACAATTGTATGCCTAATTCGTGGTGATATTAAATAATAATAATACATTGATATCCTACTATAACAGTTTCCATAGCAACAGGATTAAGTTTGGCATTGCCCATGGTGCTTTTAGTTTGAGTAAAATGCAATTAGAAGTATTTTTTTTCATTTTTCAAAAGTTGGTGTCTGCAAGGACCCCCACATGTGTTAGTGTATAATTTAATAGGGTATATGTTTAAGGGTTAAATATATTCAAGGGATTTTTTGCCACGTACAGAAACCACGCAATTTCACTCAGTCTCCATAGTAGAGGGGGGGGGGGGGTCGAGAGGGGCGAAGCCCCCCGCTAGAAGGTTATGTAAAGTTAGGTTGGAGTAGTTTAAATATATTCCAGGGATTTTTTGCCATGTACGGAAACCTCGCAATTTCACTCATTTATTATAGGAGAGGGGTGCTTGAGAGGGGTGAAGTCCCCCCACCCCATTAGAAGGTTATGTAAAGTTAGGTTGCAGTAGTTCAAATATGTTGGACACACGGTGTAAACTGTCGGAAATATGCAGCGCGGGACGTGTAACCGTAGTCAGTTGATTGTTAAGGAAAGACCCGTCTGTCTGATGCGATCTCTAGTTTTATGGATCAAACCTGTCAATATGAAGTACATGTAACCATCACACTCCGAGAATCATCTATTCTCATCACTGCATTTATACATCAGTGATAACTGATTGCTGTCCAGTCGAGTACAAAAGACAATACATGGATCAGTATAACACATTATAATACACCATCAGGTGTCCGACTGCCTGACGTACATACATGTACGTAAGAACACAACTTCAACGGATCTTACACTGTCAGGGTCTATAAACGCCTCGGGCTGTCGGTCGTTCATCCGCCTCAACATCTTCCCTGCACCAACTTCCTTAACCGTCTGTCCTTTGCCTTCGTACTCGCCTCCCTCCTGTGTTGGAAACACTCTTGGCTCTGAACAAGGACGCCTTCAGACGACTGTACGCCGGCCTGATGGATTTGGTGACCTCTCTGACCGTACTGTCATAACATTCCCGACGATAAATGGCCTTTGCAGTAGTAAACCTCTCCCTTATTCCTTCCTCTCCACTCTTCCACCTCTCTCCTCATCTCTCTCCACTTCTCACCCTCTCTCATTTTCCTCTATTTCCTCACATCGCCAAACGGCGATAACAGGACGGGAAGTTTCCCTAAACTTTCGGGAGTAGGGAATTTTCCCCATTTTAGGGAGGGGGAGGCGGACCTCTTGTAAAGAATTACCTGCATTAGTTTAGTTTAGGTTATGACACGTTAGATTAGATACCTATCCTGTCCGCTGCGATTGGCACGGATTTTTCCTTCACTGGTAGCCTGGTAACCTGTACTACCAGGTCTTTCTCTGCCTCTGTGGTGGATAGTGGAGTGTTTCCCATGTGGTATAGGTGTGCTGGATATCCCCTTCCAAGGTGCAGGACTTTACATTTTTCTTCCGTGACTTGTAGCAGGCACTGTTTGTTCCACTCCTGCAGCTTGGTGATGTATTCTTGTAGGAAATCAGCAGTAGAGGGGTTATGAACACCCAAATTCTTTATTTTTTCGGAGGCAAAATCACTCCTAAGCTTCCCTTTCCGTAGGAGCCGTCCAGCTGCCCCGGAGAGCCCAGCGACCACACCCTGCAAGACAGCCTGCTCATCCTGGGACACACACAGCCTCACCCTTCAGGCAGGAGACTGACGGGTAGGTCACGCCTGGAGAGAGAGAGAGAGAGAGAGAGAGAGAGAGAGAGAGAGAGAGAGAGAGAGAGAGAGAGAGAGAGAGAGAGAGAGAGAGAGAGAGAGAGAGAGAGAGAGAGAGAGAGAGAGAGATGTGTAACAATTGGCTTTTGAAATAATGCATAATTCCCTTCCCTTTCCTTCCCTTCCCTTCTCTTCCTTTCCCTCCACTTACCTTCCTTTCCCTCCCCTTACCTTCCTTTTACCTCCCCTTACCTTCCTTTTACCTCCCCTTCCCCTCCCATCATTTCCCTTCCCATCCCTTCCCTTCCCTTCCTTTCCCTCCCCATCCTTTCCCTTCCCATCCCTTCCCTTCCCATCCCTTCCCTTCCCTTCCCTTCCCTTCCCTTCCCTTCCTTTCCCTCCCCTTACCTTCCTTTTACCTCCCCTTCCCCTCCCATCATTTCCCTTCCCATCCCTTCCTTCCTTCCCTCCCCATCCTTTCCCTTCCATCCCTTCCTTCCCATTCCTTCCTTCCTTCCTTTCCCTCCTTCCTTCCATTCCCTCCCCTCCTTCCCATTCCTTCCCTTCCCATCCTTTCCCTGCCCATCCCTTCCCATCCTTCCTTCCTTCCTCCCCTCCCCTTCCCTTCCCTTCCTTCCTCCCCTTCCCTTCCTTTCCCTTCCTTTCCCTTCCCTTCCCTTCCCTTCCGTTCCCTTTCCTTCCCTTCCTTTCCCTTCCTTTCCCTTCCCTTCCTTTCCCTTCCGTTCCCATACCTTCCCTTCCTTCTTTCCTTTCCTTCCATCCTTCCCTTCCCTTACAGCCCCTTCCTTCCCATCCCTTCCTTCCATCCTTTCCCTTCCCATCCTTTCCCTTCCCATCCCTTCCCATCCCTTCCCTTCCCTTCCTTTCCCTTCCCATCCCTTCCCTTCCCTTCCCATCCCTTCTGTGGTGCCCCGAGGGCTGCGACACCACTCGTGTCATCATCATCTTCACCGGCAATATTTTCCGATGACAACAGCGGTATCGACCGCTAAAACACAACACGGACTCCAACACATGATTGTCCCCACTGTTCATTTACCAACCTATACACAATTGTAATTGCCCATTAACGCACCCGCTTATCTCTCTAAGCCAAAACACAATCACCGCGGCAAAAACACGATCAGCCGCGGAACAAAATGTTATGAAAACAAAGCTGCGTCACCGCGTGAATTAAGCATGTCGGTTAGGTAGATTATTGTATGAGCTCGGTGTGAGTTTGATGTATGACTCACACGCCTGACGTATTACCCTCGCGATGTCTGCCTATATAAGAAGCATTTTCTCCAGGCTTGACCTCAGATTAACCAGCACTCTGTTCGTTGCTGGACACTCAGTTGTCCTTCCCTAGACAACATGGGTAGAACATTCATCGTTGCTACTGTGAGTATGGAGTGAAGAATTACCATAGAGGAAAGCGTATCTAACATCTATTGTGTTCTATTATCTTAGCTTTACTTAGGATTATATTTCTATGATACTTTATTGTGCGAGTTTTTACTCAATATTATACCAGTGTTAACGTCAGTAACCAATAGTGAAAGAAAACCTGAAGACTCATTGAGTCTAGTAAGCCAGTCGCTGGTTTAAACAATATTTTTACCCTCTGTAATATTAAGTAGTATTAAGGTAGAATAAAATACATATAAGAAAGGCGACACCGTTTCATCACCCCATTTACGAACTCCTTTAAATACTCCTAAAGTACCAGAATTTTAAGTCAAGTGTCACTAGTACAAACAGTGTGTCGTCTCCCCTATGTGACCCGGATTAAGGGTTACAACATTGGTGTCAGGTGTGGGGTGGTGAAACATGTGGTGAAACATGTGGTGAAACATGTGGTGAAACTTGTGGTGAAACATGTGGTGAAACTTGTGGTGAAACTTGCGATTTATATTGGTTTATATTGGTATTGTACTGGTGTATGTCCACATCCGAAAGCGAGGGAGAAGACAGTTATTCTTGGAATTACGGGAATAAGACTTTAGAGTTAAAAATGCCAGACGAAGGCAAGAACCCTCCCCCCAAAAAAGAAGATGGAAAATCGATCACCCTTGCCCATGATGATCTTGTCACGCTACTTAGCCGTCATACCTTGAATGATTTTAGTAGAGTGCAGGGACTCTTATATTTTTGTGGTGGAGAAGAAAAAAGTAGCAAAGCACCAAACCTCCCATGCCATAAGCTAGCAAAGAAATGGATAGAGGATATTGAAAGCCGGACACAGGCAAATTGGGACACTACCGGAAAGATTGAGTTAGCCAAACAATATGCCCTGGGAGCAGCGCGCGATCATCTCCTCGGTTGTATCACTAGATGTGGACAGGATTGGGAAAAGTAAAGGAAGACTTCCTACGTGTGTTTCCCACAGTAAGGACCTTTTCGGTCCTCCAGAAAGAATTGGGAGAGGCAAAACGGCGGACAGGAGAAAACATCCGCACCTTCCTCATCCGCCTGGAGACATTGAGAGACGAGTTGATCGCTCTCAAGCCTGACAATGCCAGTTTCCTAACTGAGATAACCGCTTTACGGCTCAGAGAGGCTTTCCCTCCGGCCCTCTTACTCATCTTAACGGAGGAAGAAAAGGGGGACCCACAGAAGGTATTAAAGAAAGGGTATGAGCATATTAAAGCTTATCCAGAGTCGAAGCTATCCGATGCCGATATCGCCAAAGAAATAAAAGTGCTGAACGTCTGTTCCACCCAGGCATCCGGACCCAAACATGTCTCACAAGCCCGTCCTCCACGCCCTCCAGGCCAGTCACGTTACCCGATACCCCAAAGGGGAGGACGGCACGCCGCGCCACCTACACGCCCATATGGGAACGCGCCCACGCCACCTACATGTTATGCTTGTGGGTATGTAGGACACATGGCTCGCGATTGCACATATGGAAGGCAGTATAGGGGTGCCTACCACCCACCAACGGGCTCTCGGTACCCTCAGTACCAGCCCACTCGAAAAAGGCGTCAGCCTGTCTCGCCTGCGCTGCCTGGCGCCCGGAGTACAGCCGGTCCCTCACCCGGTAGCTCCTGGGTCAACCCTGACCACGAGAAGAACAAAAAAAAAACGACCCCAGAGTAGCTGCGGCAGTCCACGGCCCTACCAACGCCCTCACGTTGATATTGTGCGTAGGCGCTAATGCACAAAAGGAGATGGTTTACGCAATGCTAGACACAGGAGCAGGAGCGTCCCTAATAGAAGAAGATTTATTTAGGAAGGTAGGCGGGAAGATGATAGTTACAGAACCTCTCTCCATACAAGGGGTAGATCGGACTCAATCCCTAATAAAGGAATAGCCAGTAGTAGTAGACTTTGGGCACGGAGAAATTATAGAAAAGTTTGTAGTAATATCACAAGGTATAGTGTTACCAACAGCAGTTTTGTTGGGCCTAGAATTTATGTGGAGACAAAATGTGGTAGCTGCACCGCTGGACACACCTGGGCAGTTTAGTGTAATGGTGGGCGCCTACCCAGTGGAAGTTCATTCCCTGGCGGCGGACAATATGAGCCCGTACCCAGAAGATTGACTAACCGACCTTAAACCTACTTTAGACGAGATGGAGGAAGTACCAGTGAAAGCATACGCTATTAACGTGGCGTCCTTGCTACCAGGCACGGCAGGGTATGTCACTCTGGAGGCAGAGATTGGCAGAGCCCAGCAAGCCTTATTTCTCCCAAGGTCCAATGATATCCCTTCTTCATTTTTATTTCCCGGGTAAGTAACCTTAACTCCTAACGTCAAACAAACCAAAGGTAAATTCATCATTCCCTATGCTAACCCAACTGAAGAAACTATTGAGATGCCAACAGGTGAAGTGATGGGACACATTTATTCTTGTCACTCAGAATACTATCAATCATCGACTAATGAATGTGTAGCGGCTGTCACAAAACAGCTACAAAGCCGCCTGTCACCCAGTCAAGTAAGCAGATGGTACTCGATAAGCTGATAGACGAGCTATTTTACCCTCACAACGGGAAAATTGCTGTCTGAAGGGCTTAACCCGCAAGTATCCTGATGTGTTTGCTCTAAAAACGAGCCACTCACTATTACCCCTATTATGTTCACACTTTAAGGCTAAAAAATGACAAGCCTATATATAAAAAGCCATACCCAATACCAGTAAAATATCATAAAGAAATAGAGATTCAGCTCAAGGACCTTGAGGCCCAGGGTATTATACGCCCTAGTGCGTCACCCTACAGCGCACCTCTAGTCCCTGTTGCTAAAAGGATGGTGGAGTCAGACTTTGTCTCGACTTCCGCGCTCTGAACGATGAATTGATTGATGACAAACATCCACTCCCTAACATTAACCTCATTTTGCAACAGTTAGGGGAAAGTAAAGTATTCACCTCCCTTGATTTGCGCCAGGGCTACCACCAAGTCCCATTGGCAGAGGAATCTAAACACTTGACAGCCTTCACGACACCTTATGGCCTCTATGAATTCACTACAGTCCCCTTTGGATTAAAAACAGCACCTGCAGCCTATCAACGGATCATGAATCAAGTTCTCATAGGTCTGACAGGAAGAATTGTACATGTATACCTTGATGATTTGATAGTACAAGGGAAAGACATGGACCATCACCTAAAGAACCTCCATGCCGTCTTGGACAGACTGCAGAAGGCTCACCTGTCCTTAAGACTAGATAAGTGTTCCTTTTCAAAGAGCAAGTAGATTATCTGGGTCACATTGTTAGTGCTTCTGGCTTGAAGCCTCAGCCCTCAAAGGTACAGGCGGTGCAACAACTCACTCCTCCGAAAACAGTCAAAGAACTTCAAGGTTTCCTGGGATTGGTTAACTTTTATAGGAAATTCATTAAAGACTTTGCCAAGATAGCATCCCCACTTAATAATTTACTCAAAGGGAGGAAAGTAACCAAGAATGATAAGACACATCTGGAGTGGAATGAAGAGGCATTGCATGCATTTAGCACACTAAAGAACAGTCTTACGACTGACATTGTTTTAGCCTTTCCGATTTCCGGAAACCTTCAATCTCACCACAGATGCGTCAGATAAGGCAATAGGTGGTGTGTTGCAACAAAAGGATGAAAATGGTAGTTTACGTCCCATAGCATATTTTAGTAGAACCCTGAATGGAGCAGAACGTAACTACTCAGCGGTAGAGAGAGAAGCTTTAGCAGTCATCTATGGCCTCAGTACTAACCGACCCCTTATCTTGGGTTACAGGATACACATCCTGTCGGACCATAGACCACTGACTTGGCTGTTAAAAAGCACAGTACCTAGCAGCAGGATTGCACGCTGGCAGACACTTCTAGGAGAATTTGACTTTAGTATTGATTATCTCCCAGGCTCCAGCAACATGGTAGCAGATTGTTTGTCAAGTATTAGGAATCAGGAGAGTGACGTGATAGAAGGCGAATTGGATGCTCGAATTATGTCTGTCAACCTTACGGGTGGACAGGACACGTCTGTCGCCTCTCCGGAGGACATGACAAACAGGATAAGTTTCTCCATTGAGTCTTGCTGGACTCATGGAGCACCAGGATCGCGATCCTGAACTGAGAAAATTGAAGCATGCTTTTGAACAAACCACCGGTGGTAACGTACATGAGAGAGATGAGAGAAAGGTTGCAGAGAGGAGCAATGTAACGTTAAATGCAGCTAAGAGGTACTTCAAAAAACTGCCTCTTAGTGAAGTGTGTGTGAGAACGGCATTCTCTACCGCGATGTTTGCGATGAATACAACAAGCAGAAAAGACTGGTTATCGTTCCACCAAGCTACATTCCTAACGCGTTAGCTTTGGCGCATTCCATGCTACCTGCAGGGCATGGAGGCACTAAGGTTACGTTGGCACGCTGTCGCAAGTTTGCGTACTGGCCGGGAATGAAGGCGGACGTGGAGCAATATGTCAGATCTTGTCCTGTCTGTTGTCGGTTTAAGAAGAGGGATCCCCGCCAGCTCCACTTATGAGGTATCCAGAGGTTGGCCAACCGTTTGACAGAGTCCATATGGATATTGTCGGACCTTTGTCTGTTTCAGACGAAGGCTATAGGTATGTACTGACAGTGATAGACGTCCTGTCACGCTTCTTGGTAGCAACCCCCCTTCGTACGAAGGCAGCCAAGGAAGTGGCAGCTGCGTTCTACAAGAACGTAGTCTGTGTACACAGCATCCCGCCGATTCTAGTCACGGATCAAGGAAAGGAGTTCGTCAACACTCTCTTACGAGAGTTGACTCAGTTGTTACAGATTGATCATCTAAGGACAACTCCTTATCACCCGTCTGCAAACGGTGTGATAGAAAGGCCTAATGGCACCTTAATAAATATCTTGAGAACTTTGTGCGAGGACAATCGCGGTATCTGGGACCAAATGCTTCCGGTTGCAACACACGCCTACAACACTGCCTACCATCGTGTTCTGAAAGATTCACCATTTTTCTTGCTTTTCTCTCGGGACCCAAATGTTCCTTTTGAAGTGCTTGAGAATAGACTCCAACCTTGTTATGATGTTGACAGCTATAAAGCATTTACTTCTAGTGTCGCGCAGCGGACCTATAAACTATGTCAGACCAATATAGATATAGGATGGCAGGAGTTAGAAAGAATGTTTAGGAAATCCAAACCCAAACAGGTGGTAGTAGGAGATCGGGTCTACTTAAGGCATGTATGTACAAAGGGCGAACCAAAGAAGCTCCAGCCCTTGTTCAATGGACCTTTTAGGGTGCTAGAAAAAATAAGCCCTGTAGTCTTACGACTGCGTCATGTTAGAGGTGGTAAGATCAAGACAGTTCACACAAATAATGTTCAGGTCGTTCACGAGGACTCTCTTGGCTTCCATGACTCTCCTAATGTCAGGCGTGCATACCCTCTCCCTGATCACGTAGTAGAAGTGGACCCACTCCCCATGACTTATTCCCCCGAGGAGCCGCTGCCATTGTCCTTTCCAGCTCCTTCCGAGCTCTCCTCACCGGCTCCTGTCTCCTCAGATGCTTCAGAGGTCCCCTCATTGGTTCCCTCAGCTCCTTCAGAGCCCTGTGTCAGTCGCTCATTACGATCCAATACGGTACCCCCTTCTCTCCCCAATGTGATGGAACGCCCTCTTGAGTATCGCCAACGACCAACGAACTGATGCCCCTATAATTACAGATCCTGGGTGTTGCCCTCTCCTTGTCTTCCCTTGATCCCTCCCGGGAGCAACCCATTCGTCCCGGCCTCGTCTTCTCCCCAGTCTTTAACCCGTGTGCGTCGGGTGACGGGAATTCCCGCTCGGGCGGAAAGCGTCGGGTGGCGGGAGTTCCCGCCATCCGACGCGCACGGCTTGGCCAAAAATAGCACCTCTTCCCAACATCATATCTATGCCGTGCTGCAACGTAGACACTTCAAATTTATTTAATCGTGGAGAGGAAGGATTGGCGATGAAAAAACAATATAAATTATTATGTTTTCGTTTGAAATTGCCACACGGGGCATTGATGAAAGACACCTATTTTACAAAATCTATCAGCACCGCCCGCGCGGTGCGAGGACGACAATAGTCCTCTAGCCCGACGCTTATGGGTTAAGATGCTGTTGACAGGACGGTACTATGTTGTCCCCGTCGTCATCAAGACGGACGACATCCAACGTCCTCTCATCAACGTGGCAAATCTAACAGCGGAAGTTTCATGGTCGATTGAACATATGAATCAATCGTTCCCTACTGTTGGTCTACTCAGGCGCACTCTAGACTCTTTTCACATTGAGTTTGAGAAGTTATTCAAAGATCTTAACAGCTTTCTGTCGGCTATGAGTGGTAGAGATGGAAGCCCGTTTCGGACTCGCCAGAAGCGAGGAGCCGTGGATTTCCTTGGCTCGGTAGCAAACCTCCTTTTCGGTACGGCCACTCAGGCCCAAATAGATGTGATACACGGGAAGCGCTCCCAGCTCTACACTCTGTCCACAGAAGAGAGACGTCAACTTAACCTCCATCAGGAAGTCCTCAACGCCACAGTTCGGGACCTCCGTCATATTCATTCTGCCATCTCCCGTCTAGAGTCCGCCTCGGCTTTGGCCTCAGCTATTATCCGTCAGTTCTCACTAAAACCTTGCAAATTGAAGGAAATGCGTATTTTGGAGACTATCCTTCTCATTCAGTTGGCACTTAGTGACCTAAATCATGATACTCTGAATCTCAAGCTTGGCCTTCAGCAGCTGTCCCAAACGCAGGTTTCTCTCTCCTTCCAAATGATGTACTATTTCGTGTGCTCAGCAATGCGTCACCCATTACCCAGGCTTACTTTTCCCTGCAGCACAGGAATATTTAGCATTGTATAGAGATGTCTCTAGGGTTATTTCTAAAGGTACGCTTTCCTCAGGAACCCTTCACTTCTACTTACAAATCCCCATGAAAGGGGATCCCTCTGACGTGTTCGATGTGTTTAAAATGGACGCGTTGCCTTTTCATCTTGATGGCACGCCATATTTTCTGCACACCGACACGCTTTCCACTTACCTTGCGGTTTCTGAAGACCGCACTCACTATATGCTCTTGGACTCCTTGGACCGCTGTACTAAACACCACCTGCTCTATGTATGTCCCCCTGTCGCCCCTGTCTGCTCGACTTCTGTCCAGCGCTGCGAGATCGCTCTCTTTCTCGATCGCCCAGACGCCCTCTCGCTGTGTTCTAAGTCTCTCCTCAGAGTCTTCCCCCCGGTCTTCATCCCGTCTCCTGCGGGCTGGGTTTTCCCTACCGATACTCCTCAGGTGGTCACCATGGTCTGCCCGGACAGCCCGGTCTCCAAATACAGGCAGACCATCAACGGGACGGGTCTCCTCAGCCTCGGTATGGGCTGTAGTGCCCACTCCGACGCCTTCAGCCTCCCTGCCTCTGCTACTATGGACGGTGACGCCCCGCTGACGGTTCATCGCGCCCCCTTCCACATCGGACGTGACGTGGTCTCATCGCTCCTGGCCAAGACTCCTTGGACCCTTCCCTCCCGCCGCCGTCGCCCGGGTCGTCTCTGGCCCCCTGCTGGACCTCCTCCAGCACTTCACGCGCTCCAGGAATCCGTCTCTCCGGTCCCCGCCTTCGACCCCTTCCTCCCTTGGTGGGGTGGCTGCTCCTCCTCGGCGTCGTCTTCGTCGCCGGTGGGTGGCCTTCTTCTGTCTCTTCAGGTCCCGTCTCTCGCAGGCCTCCTCCCCACGATCCCGCCATCCCCGTCTTGGCCCTCCATGGTCGTCCGCCGGGCGGATTGCTTCGTGCCACGAGGACGTGGCGTGGTTTTAACGGGGGTATGGTGCCCCGAGGGCTGCGACACCACTCGTGTCATCATCATCTTCACCGGCAATATTTTCCGATGACAACAGCGGTATCGACCGCTAAAACACAACACGGACTCCAACACATGATTGTCCCCACTGTTCATTTACCAACCTATACACAATTGTAATTGCCCATTAACGCACCCGCTTATCTCTCTAAGCCAAAACACAATCACCGCGGCACAAACACGATCAGCCGCGGAACAAAATGTTATGAAAACAAAGCTGCGTCACCGCGTGAATTAAGCATGTCGGTTAGGTAGATTATTGTATGAGCTCGGTGTGAGTTTGATGTATGACTCACACGCCTGACGTATTACCCTCGCGATGTCTGCCTATATAAGAAGCATTTTCTCCAGGCTTGACCTCAGATTAACCAGCACTCTGTTCGTTGCTGGACACTCAGTTGTCCTTCCCTAGACAACATGGGTAGAACATTCATCGTTGCTACTGTGAGTATGGAGTGAAGAATTACCATAGAGGAAAGCGTATCTAACATATCTATTGTGTTCTATTATCTTAGTTTTACTTAGGATTATATTTCTATGATACTTTATTGTGTGAGTTTTTACTCAATATTATACCAGTGTTAACGTCAGTAACCAATAGTGAAAGAAAACCTGAAGACTCATTGAGTCTAGTAAGCCAGTCGCTGGTTTAAACAATATTTTTACCCTCTGTAATATTAAGTAGTATTAAGGTAGAATAAAATACATATAAGAAAGGCGACACCGTTTCATCACCCCATTTACGAACTCCTTTAAATACTCCTAAAGTACTAGAATTTTAAGTCAAGTGTCACTAATACAAACAGTGTGTCGTCGCCCCTGTGTGACCCGGGATTGCGGTTTACAACAGACTGTGTAAACATTGATCCTTGGTGCCATAACAATAGTACATTCTGTTCATGTCAAAACAGCACCATTAAAACCCTGAGCCTGAGCCCTGCTGTAACATGGCTAAGTCCTACCCTGCCATGTTACCTTCACTCTTGTAACATATCCCAGCACACTTATCAAGAGCTGGGAGGCCTTGGCTATTTCCTCCTGCCAAGGACTTGAACTCCTTAAGGGCATCATAGTGAGGGTTGAATAATAGGAAGAGAAGATGTCTATTATTTCCCCCCAAAAGTGAACTAGTTCTTTTTTCTGCAACAAGATGATGCTATTGATAATGTAATACCTATCAAACTGTATTTTTAGATCCCAAAAACAAGTAGAATGGGGAGGGAGGGAGGGACAGAGAAAATGACTATAGAGGTGAGGGAAGAGAGAAAGAAAGGGAAAGGGAAAGAAAGGAGGAAACAGAAAGAGGGGAGAGAAAGGGAGCATGAGGGAAAGGAAGGGAGAGAAAGAAGGAAAGGGAGAATGGAAGAACGAGAAGGGAGAGAAAGAAACATTAGGGAATAAATAACAGGAACTGGGAAAGACAGGAAGAAAGAGGGAGGAGGAGGAGGGAGATAAGAGAGGGGGAATGAAGGGCGAGAGAGTAGGGGAAGAAAAAGGGAGAGAAAAGGAAACATGGAAATATGGAAGTGCAGGCATCAGAAAGCCTATTGGCTCATTATAAGGTCGCCCGCTTGTGTGATTTAACCTGCTCGACTGCCACTTGGGGCTTGGGGAGCAGATGAAAGCACCTCGATATTGGGGAGCAGATAACAGCACCTCGATATTGGGGAGCAGATGAAAGCACCTCGATATTGAGGAGCAGATGAAAGCACCTCGATATTGAGGAGCAGATGACAGCACCTCAATATTCAGTTTATTCCCGACGCAGCAAAGTGACGGTCGATTTCATATATGAAGGAGTTGATGGTATTCGCATTTACTACTTCTGAGGGAAGATTGTTCCAGTGGCGGATGACTCGATTTGAAAAGAAACTCCTTCCAATGTCTGTGTTACATCGACTTGACTGAATGGGTTAACCGTTATTTCTAGTTCTTAGTTTGGTTTGCAGTTCAAAGAATTTGGAGTAATCGACGTTATTGAATTTTTTCAGGTAATTGAAGACTTGAATCATATCCCCTCGTAGGCGTCTTTTTCTCCAATGTAACGAGATTGAGTCGCTTGAGTCGTTCCTCGTACGGTTGAGCCCTTAAGGTTGGAATCATCTTTGTGGCGCGTCGTTGAATCCTTTCCAGTAAAGCAATGTCCTTTCTGTAATTAGGAGATCAGAACTGTACAGCATACTCGAGGTGCGGTCTTACCATGGAATTATACAAGGATAGCATCACGTCTGGCGTTTTACACTCGAAGTTCCTCGCTATGAACCCGAGCATAGTGTTGGCTTTGTTGTAGGCTTTTCCTCCTGCATCGCCTGCAGAGGCTTCCCATTCATGATGTATGTGTGGTTACTATTTCTGGATCCAATATGCATGACTTTGCATTTGTCAACATTAGAAGACATTTGACATTTTTCCGACAATTATATAATGTGATTGAGGTCTTTCAGAATGATTTCGCAGTCGGTCTTTGTGAGGGCCTCTCCACTCACCTTGGTGTGGTCAGCAAATTTCGATATTGTGGATTTCAGTCCTGATTCTAGGTCATTGATATATATGATAAAGAGGATGGGTCCCAGCACTGACCCTTGAAGCACTCCACTAGTGACTGGAAGCCAATCGGAAGGCTGTCCGTTGAGTAGTACTCCTTGTTTTCTGTCGGTGAGCCAATCTCTTATCCACGCGATCAGATTGGCTCCGATGCCCGCCGAGTGCAGTTTCTTAGGAGTCGCTCGTGCGGTACCTTGTCGAAGGTTTTCTGAAAGTCCAGGTATATAACATCACTGGGGATGTGGGCATCCCAGTTCTTATATATACCTTGGTAGAAGTCTAATAAATTCGTTAGGCAGGAGCGCTTGTTTCTGAAGCCATGCTGGGTGTCAGAGAAGGGATGGGAAGGGAAGGGATGGGAAGGATTGGAAAGGGATGGGAAGGATTGGAAAGTGGTGGGAAGAGAAGGGATGGGAAGGGAAGAGAAGGGATGGGAGGGGAGGGGATGGGAAGAGAAGGGATGGGAAGGGAAGGGAAGAGAAGGGATGGAGAGGGAAAGGAAGGGATGGGAAGGGAAGGGATGGGAGGGGAAGGGAAGGGAAAGGAAGGGAAGGGAAGAGAAGGAAAGTGAAGGGAAGGGATGGGAAGGTTTTTGAAGGGAAGAGAGGGTTAGGGAAGGGAAATGAAGGGATGGGATGGGAAGGGAAGGGATGGGAAGGGAAGGAAAGGGATGGGAAGGGAAGGAAAGGGATGGGAAGGGAATCGGAAGAGAAAGGATGGGATGGGAAGGAAGGAAGGATGGGAAGGAAGGGATGGGAAGGAAGGAAGGAATGGGAAGGGAAGGGATGGGAAGGGAAAGGATGGGATGGGAAGGGAAGGGAAGGGAAGGGATGGGAAGGGAAAGGATGGGAAGGGAAAGGGAGGGAAAGGAAGGGAAGGGATGGGAAGGGAAGGGAAGGGAAATGAAGGGATGGGATGGGAAGGGATGGGAAGGGAAGGAAAGGTATGGGATGGGAAGGGAAGGAATGGGAAGAGAAAGGATGGGATGGGAAGGGATGGGAAGGGAAGGGAGGGGATGGGAAGGGAAGGGATGGGAATGGATGGGAAGGGAAAGGATGGGAAGGGAAGGGATGGGAAGGAAAAGGATGGGAAGGGATGGAAAGGGATGGGAAGGGAAGGAAGGCAAAGGATGGGAAGGAGGGGAGGGAAAGGAAGGAAGGGAAGGGAAAGGATGGGAAGGGAGGGGAAGGGAAGGGAAGGGAAGGGAGGGGAAGGGATGGGCAGGAAGGGATTGGAAGGAAAGGATGGGATGGGAAGGGAATGGAAGGTAGTGGAAGGGAAAGGATGGGAAGGGAAAGGAAGGGAATGGAAGGGAAAGGATGGGAAGGGAGGGGGATGGAAAGGAAGGGAAGGGAAGGGATGGGAAGGGAAAGGATGGGAAGGGAGGGGGATGGAAAAGAAGGGAAGGGAAGGGAAAGGATGGGAAGGAAAGGGAAGGGATGGGAAGGGATGGGAAGGGAAGGGAAGGGATGGGAAGGGAAGGGAAGGGAAGGAAAGGAAGGGAAGGGAAGGGAAGGGAAGGAAGGGAAGGGATGGGAAGGGAAGGGATGGGAAGGGAAGGGATGGGAAGGGAAAGGATGGGAAGGGATGGGGAGGGAAAGGAAGGGAAGGGATGGGAAGGGAGGGGGCTGGAAAGGAAGGGAAGGGAAGGGAAGGGATGGGAAGGAAAGGGAAGGGAAGGGAAGGGAAGGGATGGGAAGGGAAAGGAAGGGAAGGGAAGGGAAGGGAAGGGAAGGGAACGGATGGGAAGGGAAAGGATGGGAAGGGAAAGGATGGGAAGGGAAGGGGAGGGAAAGACAGGGAAGGGATGGGAAGGGAAAGGAAGGGATGGGAAGGGATGGGAAGGGAAAGGATGGGAAGGGATGGGAAGGGAAAGGATGGGAAGGGAATGGGAAAGGAAGGGAAGGGGAGGGAAAGGAAGGGAAGGGAAAGGAAGGGAAGGGATGGGAAGGGAAGATATGGGAAGGGAAGGGATGGGAAGGGAAAGGATGGGGAGGGAAAAGAAGGGAAGGGAAGGGAAAGGATGGGAAGGAAAGGGAAGGGAAGGGAAGGGATGGGAAGGGATGGGAAGGGAAAGGAAGGGAAGGGAAGGGAAGGGATGGGAAGGGAAGGGATGGGAAGGGAAAGGATGGGAAGGGAAAGGATGAGAAGGGAAGGGGAGGGAAAGGAAAGGAAGGGGAGGGAAAGGAAGGGAAGGGAAAGGGAAGGGAAGGGATGGGAAGGGAAGTGTTGTAACCCTTAATCCGGGTCACACAGGGGAGACGACACACTGTTTGTACTAGTGACACTTGACTTAAAATTCTGGTACTTTAGGAGTATTTAAAGGAGTTCGTAAATGGGGTGATGAAACGGTGTCGCCTTTCTTATATGTATTTTATTCTACCTTAATACTACTTAATATTACAGAGGGTAAAAATATTGTTTAAACCAGCGACTGGCTTACTAGACTCAATGAGTCTTCAGGTTTTCTTTCACTATTGGTTACTGACGTTAACACTGGTATAATATTGAGTAAAAACTCGCACAATAAAGTATCATAGAAATATAATCCTAAGTAAAGCTAAGATAATAGAACACAATAGATGTTAGATACGCTTTCCTCTATGGTAATTCTTCACTCCATACTCACAGTAGCAACGATGAATGTTCTACCCATGTTGTCTAGGGAAGGACAACTGAGTGTCCAGCAACGAACAGAGTGCTGGTTAATCTGAGGTCAAGCCTGGAGAAAATGCTTCTTATATAGGCAGACATCGCGAGGGTAATACGTCAGGCGTGTGAGTCATACATCAAACTCACACCGAGCTCATACAATAATCTACCTAACCGACATGCTTAATTCACGCGGTGACGCAGCTTTGTTTTCATAACATTTTGTTCCGCGGCTGATCGTGTATTGGCCGCGGTGATTGTGTTTTGGCTTAGAGAGATAAGCGGGTGCGTTAATGGGCAATTACAATTGTGTATAGGTTGGTAAATGAACAGTGGGGACAATCATGTGTTGGAGTCCGTGTTGTGTTTTAGCGGTCGATACCGCTGTTGTCATCGGAAAATATTGCCGGTGAAGATGATGATGACACGAGTGGTGTCGCAGCCCTCGGGGCACCACATACCCCCCCCGTTAAAACCACGCCACGTCCTCGTGGCACGAAGCGGTCCAAGGAGTCCAAGAGCATATAGTGAGTGCGGTCTTCAGAAACCGCAAGGTAAGTGGAAACCGTGTCGGTGTGCAGAAAATATGGCGTGCCATCAAGATGAAAAGGCAACGCGTCCATTTTAAACACATCGAACACGTCAGAGGGATCCCCTTTCATGGGGATTTGTAAGTAGAAGTGAAGGGTTCCTGAGGAAAGCGTACCTTTAGAAATAACCCTAGAGACATCTCTATACAATGCTAAATATTCATGTGCTGCAGGGAAAAGTAAGCCTGGGTAATGGAGTGACGCATTGCTGAGCACACGAAATAGTACATCATTTGGAAGGAGGAGAGGGGAAACCTGCGTTTGGGACAGCTGCTGAAGGCCAAGCTTGAGATTCAGAGTATCATGATTTAGGTCACTAAGTGCCAACTGAATGAGAAGGATAGTCTCCAAAATACGCATTTACCCTTCAATTTGCAAGGTTTTTAGTGAGAACTGACGGATAATAGCTGAGGCCAAAGCCGAGGCGGACTCTAGACGGGAGATGGCAGAATGAATATGACGGAGGTCCCGAACTGTGGCGTTGAGGACTTCCTGATGGAGGTTAAGTTGACGTCTCTCTTCTGTGGACAGAGTGTAGAGCTGGGAGAGCTTCCCGTGTATCACATCTATTTGGGCCTGAGTGGCCGTACCGAAAAGGAGGTTTGCTACCGAGCCAAGGAAATCCACGGCTCCTCGCTTCTGGCGAGTCCGAAACGGGCTTCCATCTCTACCACTCATAGCCGACAGAAAGCTGTTAAGATCTTTGAATAACTTCTCAAACTCAATGTGAAAAGAGTCTAGAGTGCGCCTGAGCAGACCAACAGTGGGGAACGATTGATTCATATGTTCAATCGACCATGAAACTTCCGCTGTTAGATTTGCCACGTTGATGAGAGGACGTTGGATGTCGTCCGTCTTGATGACGACAGGGACAACATAGTACCGTCCTGTCAACAGCATCTTAAAGACTGGGGAGAAGACGAGGCCGGGACGAATGGGTTGCTCCTGGAGGGATCAAGGAAGACAAGGAGAGGCAACACCCAGGATCTGTAATTATAGGGGCATCAGTTCGTTGGTCGTTGGCGATACTCAAGAGGGCGGTCCATCACATTGGGGAGAGAAGGGGGTACCGTATTGGATCGTAATGAGCGACTGACACAGGGCTCTGAAGGAGCTGAGGGAACCAATGAGGGGACCTCTGAAGCATCTGAGGAGACAGGAGCCGGTGAGGAGAGCTCGGAAGGAGCTGGAAAGGACAATGGCAGCGGCTCCTCGGGGAATAAGTCATGGGAGTGGGTCCACTTCTACTACTTGATCAGGGAGAGGGTATGCACGCCTGACATTAGGAGAGTCATGGAAGCCAAGAGAGTCCTCGTGAACGACCTGAACATTATTTGTGTGAACTGTCTTGATCTTACCACCTCTAACCTGACGCAGTCGTAAGACTACAGGGCTTATTTTTCTAGCACCCTAAAGGTCCATTGAACAAGGGCTGGAGCTTCTTTGGTTCGCCCTTTGTACATACATGCCTTAAGTAGACCCGATCTCCTACTACCACCTGTTTGGGTTTGGATTTCCTAAACATTCTTTCTGACTCCTGCCATCCTATATCTATATTGGTCTGACATAGTTTATAGGTACGCTGCGCGACACTAGAAGTAAATGCTTTATAGCTGTCAACATCATAACAAGGTTGGAGTTTATTCTCAAGCACTTCAAAAGGAACATTTGGGTCCCGAGAGAAAAGCAAGAAAAATGGTGAATCTTTCAGAACACGGTGGTAGGCAGTGTTGTAGGCGTGTGTTGCAACCGGAAGCATTTGGTCCCAGATACCGCGATTGTCCTCGCACAAAGTTCTCAAGATATTTATTAAGGTGCCATTAGGCCTTTCTATCACACCGTTTGCAGACGGGTGATAAGGAGTTGTCCTTAGATGATCAATCTGTAACAACTGAGTCAACTCTCGTAAGAGAGTGTTGACGAACTCCTTTCCTTGATCCGTGACTAGAATCGGCGGGATGCTGTGTACACAGACTACGTTCTTGTAGAACGCAGCTGCCACTTCCTTGGCTGCCTTCGTACGAAGGGGTTGCTACCAAGAAGCGTGACAGGACGTCTATCACTGTCAGTACATACCTATAGCCTTCGTCTGAAACAGACAAAGGTCCGACAATATCCATATGGACTCTGTCAAACGGTTGGCCAACCTCTGGATACCTCATAAGTGGAGCTGGCGGGGATCCCTCTTCTTAAACCGACAACAGACAGGACAAGATCTGACATATTGCTCCACGTCCGCCTTCATTCCCGGCCAGTACGCAAACTTGCGACAGCGTGCCAACGTAACCTTAGTGCCTCCATGCCCTGCAGGTAGCATGGAATGCGCCAAAGCTAACGCGTTAGGAATGTAGCTTGGTGGAACGATAACCAGTCTTTTCTGCTTGTTGTATTCATCGCAAACATCGCGGTAGAGAATGCCGTTCTCTACACACACTTCACTAAGAGGCAGTTTTTTGAAGTGCCTCTTAGCTGCATTTAACGTTACATTGCTCCTCTCTGCAACCTTTCTCTCATCTCTCTCATGTACGTTACCACCGGTGGTTTGTTCAAAAGCATGCTTCAATTCTCTCAGTTCAGGATCGCGATCCTGGTGCTCCATGAGTCCAGCAAGACTCCAATGGAGAAACTTATCCTGTTTGTCATGTCCCTCCGGAGAGGCGACAGACGTGTCCTGTCCACCCGTAAGGGTGACAGACATAATTCGAGCATCCAATTCGCCTTCTATCACGTCACTCTCCTGATTCCTAATCCTTGACAAAAAATCTGCTACCATGTTGCTGGAGCCTGGGAGATAATCAATACTAAAGTCAAATTCTCCTAGAAGTGTCTGCCAGCGTGCAATCCTGCTGCTAGGTACTGTGCTTTTTAACAGCCAAGTCAGTGGTCTATGGTCCGACAGGATGTGTATCCTGTAACCCAAGATAAGGGGTCGGTTAGTACTGACTCCCAGCCTGCCTCACAGGCTAACCCCCAGCCTGCCTCACAGGCTAACCCCCAGCCTGCCTCACAGGCTAACCCCCGGCCTGCCTCACAGAACAACCGCCAGCCTGCCTCACAGGCTGACCCCCAGCCTGCCTCACAGGCTAACCCCCAGCCTGCTTCACAGGCTAACTCCCAGCCTGCCTCACAGGACAACTTCCAGCCTGCCCCACTTAACGCTTCTCTTCCTGCTTCACAGGATGTCGGGTTCCAACCTGTAAGGAATGGAGCCAAACCGAAGCAGGCAACCAAGGATTTACTGACCCCCACTACCTTCAATAGGTTCCAGGTGCTGGCAGACACCATGGAGGATGAGTTCGAGACTCGCCTAGTTGGGGACTCCATGGTGCGTGGCCAGCTGGTTGAGTTCTGTGGTCGTTCATCAAACGGCCGCAGAAAACGTTACTGCTATCCAGGTGCCAGACTGGACGACATCACCGCAGCGTGCGATGATGTCACGAGAAATGCCGACCGAAACACCCTCTTTGTCATTCACGCGGGGACAAATGACGTAAAGACAACCCTTTCTGAGGAACTGCTTGAGAAATACCGCCGCATGATCAAGCAGTATAAACGTAAAACGGATGCCAGTAACATCATAATCTCAGGAATCCTCCCGAGGGTCGGTGCCGAATCTAGCTTTTACAGTAAGGCCTTCAGCACAAACAACAGACTTCAGTCCCTTTGCTCACAAGAAAACGTCCAGTTCGCTAACTTGTGGAACAATTTTTACTACGATTCAGACTTGTTCCTTCCTGATGGCATCCACTTAAACCCTGTTGGAGCAGCCCGTTTCGGGAGGCTGCTCTGTGACCAAGTGGCTCTTCGAAAGCCAAAAACGCGGTGGCGAGAACACCAGCAGCTCCACCGTAAGGGTGCACTCAACCCGAAAAACTCCCGACTCGAATCACATTAAAGCTTGCTATGTAAACGCTCGTAGCCTACGTAACAAATTTGAAGACTTAGAAGTCCTCGCAGCTACAAATCATTATCACATCATCGGAGTCACAGAATCTTGGATAGACACTTCAAATAGAGATTTCATTGCGGAATATAGATTACCGGGTTATACCATTTTTAGTCATGAAAGAGAGAACAGACAGGGTGGAGGCGTTATCTTTTATATCCACAACTCTCTCCATCCAGTATCCGTGAAAACAGATATTATAACCAATGTAGACACGGTCTTCATTGAAATTAAAAATAAATCTCGTAAAATAGTAATTGGACTTATCTACAGACCGCCAAGGCAGACTCTTGATATCGACCACGCATTAAGTGAATTATTATTAGAAACAAGTAGCAGTTGCGAGGCAGTAATTGTTGGGGACTTTAACTTGCCAGTGAAAAGATGGGGTGAACCGTTGAACTGTCATACAGGGCTCGACCTGTACACAAATTTACTTGAAAGTGATTTACATCAACACGTTCAAGAACCGACTCGGGAAAATAATATACTTGACCTTATCTTTTCAACGACAGCTGATCTAGTTAACGAAGTAAATGTTGGTCCAGTTTTTAGTTCTAGCGATCACCGAACAATCACATTCAGCATCAATATGAAAGAAAGTAAAGAAACTCCTAGTAAAGAAAAGGTGCCTGATTATCAGAGAGCGAATTTCGTAAGACTCCGATCAATTCTAAATAATTCTGACTGGACTGAAATCACGGCGGAAACAGATATTGATAAATCTTGGGGGGCCTTCACCACAATATTGAACAATGCCATAAGCATATGCGTACCCTATCGTAACAGACGTTCAGCTTCTAAGAAGAAACCCAAATGGTGGAATAACGAAATTCAAAATAGCCTATCTCTAAAAAAACGCGTATACAGTAGGTACATATCATCTCAGAGCGAGGCTGACAAACTAGAGTTGGACAGAATTCGCCGCGAAACCAAGAAATTAATAAAACGAAGCAAGAAAAATCTTGAAGAATATATAGCGGAAACAAGTAAATCTAATCCTAAAGAATTTTTCAGCTATGTAAATAATAAAAAGTCACTCACTTCTGGTATCGGACCGCTTGCTAATGAAAATGGTAACCACACGAACGATGAAAATGAAATGGCTACAATCCTAAATAACTTTTTCGCATCCGTATTTACCGACGAAGATTGTTTATCACCTCAACCGCCGGAGGTTAGAAGGACCGAAAAGATGTTAAGTGGCGTGCTCATCGTAGAAAGTGACATTTTACGCACAATTGAAAAGATTAAAGTAAGCAAAGCTCCTGGTCCAGACAAAATTACCATAGGGTCTTAAAAGAAATCAAACATCAAATTTGTAAACCGCTCTCCATCATATTCAATAAATCTTTAACAGCTGGAAAAGTTCCGTCGGATTGGAAACTTGCAAATGTCACACCAATTTTCAAAAAGGGGGACAAGTCTCATCCAGGAAACTATCGACCAATTAGCCTGACATCTATTGTTTGTAAGTTAATGGAGACTATCATTCGCGACAATATGGTGAAATTCTTCGAAGAAAATAATATTATAAATAATTCGCAACATGGCTTCCGTAGTAAACGTTCGTGTTTGACTAACTTACTTGATTTTTTTCACTATATTTTTGAGGTGTTCGATGAAAGCAGATCAGTAGATATCATATATCTGGATTTTCAAAAGGCATTTGATACGGTCCCCACCAACGATTGCTCAGCAAACTACTGGCGCACGGTATCTAGTGTAACATTCACAATTGGCTTGCGGACTGGCTCTCTGAGCGGAAACAGAGAGTAGTTCTAAACGGTGTAACATCTAACTGGCTCGATGTCAAAAGCGGCGTACCTCAAGGATCAGTGCTTGGCCCCATGCTCTTCTTAATTTATGTTAATGATATCGATGATGGGCTCATTTGCAAAGTATCAAAATTTGCTGATGACACAAAATTGCTAGTAAAGTAACTGCGATACTCGACGAAGAAGCTTTACAATCAGATATAGATCGACTTGCACGTTGGGCCAATCAATGGCAAATGAAATTTAACGTTGAGAAATGTAAAGTGTTGCACATCGGAAAAAATAACAATTGCGTTCGGTACGTAATGAATGGCCAACAACTTTCTGCAGTAAGTAAAGAAAAGGATCTTGGAATCACTATATCAAGCGATTTAAAGCCCGGTCAGCATTGTTCAGAGGTAGTTAAAACTGCAAACAAATTGGTTGGCTTCATCGGACGAGTCTTTAATAATAAATCGGAAAAAGTAATATTAAAACTGTATAATTCGTTGGTTCGACCCCGTCTAGAGTACTGTGTACAGTTTTGGTCTCCCTACTACAGAAAAGACATAGAAAAGTTGGAACGGGTCCAACGAAGAGTAACAAAGATGATTCCTAGGTTGAGAAATTTGTCATATGAACAAAGGCTTAAAGAAGTAAATTTATTCAGCCTATCAAAACGAAGAATGCGAGGCGATCTAATAGAAGTGTTTAAAATGTTCAAAGGATTCAGTGATATTAATGCGGAAGATTACTTTACAATTGATCGATCAAATAGAACAAGAAGAAATCACAATTTGAAGATAAGTGGTAAAAGATTCTCGTCGCACGAAGCTAAACACTTCTTCTTCAATCGAGTTGTTAATGTTTGGAACTCTCTACCTTGTGATGTCGTTGATAGTACAACAGTTACGGCCTTCAAGAATAGATTAGACAAGTGTTTTGAATCCAACCAGCAACTAAGATATTACTCATTGTCGTAATAACGTTAAGTTCTTTCGAATACTGGTGTCCTTGTCCGCTTTTATTGCCCGGTTAGTGGTAGCAGTAATGGTAGTTCTTTCCTCTTTCCTACATAAATTCCATGCAGTTTTTCCATGCTGCATGGTTCTTTTTCCTTTCCTGCCAGCTTTGGCTGGAGGGATGGGGGGGTGGGGAGGAGCCTTCGCCTTTGCTGTCCTTCATCTTCCACCTTTGATTAGATAGTTAGTGTAGCTTGTCACAAACAACCTCGAAAGGACCAGCAGGTCTGCTGTTGTTTGTTCTTCCTTTGTGTTCCTTTGTGTTCCTTTGAGGCCATAGATGACTGCTAAAGCTTCTCTCTCTACCGCTGAGTAGTTACGTTCTGCTCCATTCAGGGTTCTACTAAAATATGCTATGGGACGTAAACTACCATTTTCATCCTTTTGTTGCAACACACCACCTATTGCCTTATCTGACGCATCTGTGGTGAGATTGAAGGGTTTCCGGAAATCCGGAAAGGCTAAAACAATGTCAGTCGTTAGACTGTTCTTTAGTGTGCTAAATGCATGCAATGCCTCTTCATTCCACTCCAGATGTGTCTTATCATTCTTGGTTACTTTCCTCCCTTTGAGTAAATTATTAAGTGGGGATGCTATCTTGGCAAAGTCTTTAATGAATTTCCTATAAAAGTTAACCAATCCCAGGAAACCTTGAAGTTCTTTGACTGTTTTCGGAGGAGTGAGTTGTTGCACCGCCTGTACCTTTGAGGGCTGAGGCTTCAAGCCAGAAGCACTAACAATGTGACCCAGATAATCTACTTGCTCTTTGAACAAGGAACACTTATCTAGTCTTAAGGACATGTGAGCCTTCTGCACTCTGACCAAGACGGCATGGATGGTCTGTAGTTGATGGTCCATGTCTTTCCTTGTACTATCAAATCATCAAGGTATACATGTACAATTCTTCCTGTCAGACCTATGAGAACTTGATTCATGATCCGTTGATAGGCTGCAGGTGCTGTTTTTAATCCAAAGGGGACTGTAGTGAATTCATAGAGGCCATAAGGTGTCGTGAAGGCTGTCAAGTGTTTAGATTCCTCTGCCAATGGGACTTGGTGGTAGCCCTGGCGCAAATCAAGGGAGGTGAATACTTTACTTTCCCCTAACTGTTGCAAAATGAGGTTAATGTTAGGGAGTGGATGTTTGTCATCAATCAATTCATCGTTCAGAGCGCGGAAGTCGAGACAAAGTCTGACTCCACCATCCTTTAGCAACAGGGACTAGAGGTGCGCTGTAGGGTGACGCACTAGGGCGTATAATACCCTGGGCCTCAAGGTCCTTGAGCTGAATCTCTATTTCTTTATGATATTTTACTGGTATTGGGTATGGCTTTTATATATAGGCTTGTCATTTTAGCCTTAAAGTGTGAACATAATAGGGGTAATAGTGAGTGGCTCGTTTTTAGAGCAAACACATCAGGATACTTGCGGGTTAAGCCCTTCAGACAGCAATTTTCCCGTTGTGAGGGTAAAATAGCTCGTCTATCAGCTTATCGAGTACCATCTGCTTACTTGACTGGGTGACAGGCGGCTTTGTAGCTGTTTTGTGACAGCCGCTACATTCATTAGTCGATGATTGATAGTATTCTGAGTGACAAGAATAAATGTGTCCCATCACTTCACCTGTTGGCATCTCAATAGTTTCTTCAGTTGGGTTAGCATAGGAATGATGAATTTACCTTTGGTTTGTTTGACGTTAGGAGTTAAGGTTACTAACCCGGGAAATAAAAATGAAGAAGGGATATCATTGGACCTTGGGAGAAATAAGGCTTGCTGGGCTCTGCCAATCTCTGCCTCCAGAGTGACATACCCTGCCGTGCCTGGTAGCAAGGACGCCACGTTAATAGCGTATGCTTTCACTGGTACTTCCTCCATCTCGTCTAAAGTAGGTTTAAGGTCGGTTAGTCAATCTTCTGGGTACGGGCTCATATTGTCCGCCGCCAGGGAATGAACTTCCACTGGGTAGGCGCCCACCATTACACTAAACTGCCCAGGTGTGTCCAGCGGTGCAGCTACCACATTTTGTCTCCACATAAATTCTAGGCCCAACAAAACTGCTGTTGGTAACACTATACCTTGTGATATTACTACAAACTTTTCTATAATTTCTCCGTGCCCAAAGTCTACTACTACTTCGGCTATTCCTTTATTAGGGATTGGAGTCCGATCTACCCCTTGTATGGAGAGAGGTTCTGTAACTATCATCTTCCCGCCTACCTTCCTAAATAAATCTTCTTCTATTAGGGACGCTCCTGCTCCTGTGTCTAGCATTGCGTAAACCATCTCCTTTTGTGCATTAGCGCCTACGCACAATCTCAACGTGAGGGCGTTGGTAGGGCCGTGGACTGCCGCAGCTACTCTGGGGTCGTTTTTTTTGTTCTTCTCGTGGTCAGGGTTAACCCAGGAGCTACGGGGTGAGGGACCGGCCGTGTACTCCGGGCGCCAGGCAGCGCAAGGCGAGACAGGCTGACGCCTGTTTCGAGTGGGCTGGTACTGAGGGTACCGAGAGCCCGTTGGTGGGTGGTAGGCACCCCTATACTGCCTTCCATATGTGCAATCGCGAGCCATGTGTCCTACATACCCACAAGCATAACATGTAGGTGGCGTGGGCGCGTTCCCATATGGGCGTGTAGGTGGCGCGGCGTGCCGTCCTCCCCTTTGGGGTATCGGGTAACGTGACTGGCCTGGAGGGCGTGGAGGACGGGCTTGTGAGACATGTTTGGGTCCGGATGCCTGGGTGGAACAGACGTTCAGCACTTTTATTTCTTTGGCGATATCGGCATCGGATAGCTTCGACTCTGGATAAGCTTTAATATACTCATACCCTTTCTTTAATACATTCTGTTGTTACCACTTTTCTTCCTCCGTTAAGATGAGTAAGAGGGCCGGAGGGAAAGCCTCTCTGAGCCGTAAAGCGGTTATCTCAGTTAGGAAACTGGCATTGTCAGGCTTGAGAGCGATCAACTCGTCTCTCAATGTCTCCAGGCGGATGAGGAAGGTGCGGATGTTTTCTCCTGTCCGCCGTTTTGCCTCTCCAATTCTTTCTGGAGAACCGAAAAGGTCCTTACTGTGGAAACACACGTAGGAAGTCTTCCTTTACTTTTTCCCAATCATGTCCACATCTAGTGATACAACCGAGGAGATGATCGCGCTGTGCTCCAATGGCATATTGTTTGGCTAACTCACTCTTTCCGGTAGTGTCCGAATTTGCCTGTGTCAGGCTTTCAATATCCTCTATCCATTTCTTTGATAGCTTATGGCATGGGAGGTTTGGTGCTTTGCTACTTTTATCTTCTCCACCACAAACATATACGACTCCCTGCACTCTAATCAAATCATTCAAGTTATGACGGCTAAGTAGAGTGACAAGATCATAATTGGCAAGGGTGATCGATTTTCCATCTTCTTTTTTGGGGGGAGGGTTCTTGCCTTCGTCTGGCATTTTAACTCTAAAGTCTTATTCCCGTAATTCCAAGAATAACTGTCTTCTCCTCGCTTTCGGATGTGGACATACACCAGTACAATACCAATAAAAACCAATATAAATCGCAAGTTTCACCACAAGTTTCACCACAAGTTTCACAACATGTTTAAACACATGTTTCACCACCCACCTGACACCAATGTTGTAACCCGCAATCCCGGGTCACACAGGGGCGACGACACACTGTTTGTATTTGTGACACTTGACTTAAAATTCTAGTACTTTAGGAGTATTTAAAGGAGTTCGTAAATGGGGTGATGAAACGGTGTCGCCTTTCTTATATGTATTTTATTCTACCTTAATACTACTTAATATTACAGAGGGTAAAAATATTGTTTAAACCAGCGACTGGCTTACTAGACTCAATGAGTCTTCAGGTTTTCTTTCACTATTGGTTACTGACGTTAACACTGGTATAATATTGAGTAAAAACTCACACAATAAAGTATCATAGAAATATAATCCTAAGTAAAACTAAGATAATAGAACACAATAGATATGTTAGATACGCTTTCCTCTATGGTAATTCTTCACTCCATACTCACAGTAGCAACGATGAATGTTCTACCCATGTTGTCTAGGGAAGGACAACTGAGTGTCCAGCAACGAACAGAGTGCTGGTTAATCTGAGGTCAAGCCTGGAGAAAATGCTTCTTATATCAGGCGTGTGAGTCATACATCAAACTCACACCGAGCTCATACAATAATCTACCTAACCGACATGCTTAATTCACGCGGTGACGCAGCTTTGTTTTCATAACATTTTGTTCCGCGGCTGATCGTGTTTTTGCCGCGGTGATTGTGTTTTGGCTTAGAGAGATAAGCGGGTGCGTTAATGGGCAATTACAATTGTGTATAGGTTGGTAAATGAACAGTGGGGACAATCATGTGTTGGAGTCCGTGTTGTGTTTTAGCGGTCGATACCGCTGTTGTCATCGGAAAATATTGCCGGTGAAGATGATGATGACACGAGTGGTGTCGCAGCCCTCGGGGCACCACAAGTCCATTAATTCCTAACCTGATTTGTTGCAGGACGAGAACAACAACAACAACAACAACAAGAGGAGGAGGAGGAGGGTGGTGGTACACAGGAGTGACTGGTGAGTGTTCATTTATCATTAATTTCCTTGTTCCTTCTTGTGTTCAGTTTATTCCTACAATAGTTTCTTTAGTGATAAGTTATTTGCCTTCTTTTTTCCCATGTACAGCTCCGTCTTCTTCCTGTTACTTTCCACACTCCTCCGTCTGTCCCCCTCGTCTGGTATTGTTTCAGTGAACATTCCTTTTGTTTGTAGTGTGTGTGTGTGTGTGTGTGTGTGTGTGTGTGTGTGAGGTGGTGTGGTGTGGTGTGGGTCAGGTCACCTCCCCTAAGGGACAGGCAGGCCACACCAAGCACTGGCTCAGGAAATACAGGTAAACACTCCACACTTACCAGAAAAATACAACACACAAACAAAAGACTATTCTCACTATATAATTATTATAGTCCGTTTCATTCCCAGACCAACACAGCTCACCTGAAAAAATAACCATATACTTTCAATTCTAGCAAACACCTTAACCACTCAGAAAAAGCACAGAAAAAGTAATTATGGTCTTAGGAACGCTACATAGTGCCATTATCTCTTATTATGATGGAAAGAGGAATGAAATGTGAAGAGATCCAAGGTGTTGCTGTGTTGAAGGCACAGGCTGCCTGGCCCACTCCTCTTAAAAACACGCTTGCCATTCTCTGGAATGAAGGAGTTGGCTTCTCTTACTCTCAAAGTTAAATTTCAAGTTAAAAACACAATTTATAAGCATTTAAATGTAAATTTGATTGTATCGTTTGCGTTTACTACACCTCCGAGGCCATATGACCGTTTCCCAATGCCACAGAGTAGATGAACCGGGTTTTGATGGGTGGTTCTCCATTTCTTGGCACCGAGGTCGTGTAAAACTATCACCACCCTCACAAGACAGTTCATGGTCCATATTTATAAACGTCTCTAGCTCCTATATAACTATTTTCAAGGCCACAGAATAGATTATCCAGATTTTCATGTGTAACTCTCCATTTCTTGGCACCGAGGCTGTGTAAAACCATCACCACCATCACAAAACAGTCCCGGCAAGTTCTAGGAGAGGCTTTTCAAACATCCATATTATAACTGTTAAAAATACCTTAAATTCAGTGAGAAATAATGCATACCAAAGACCAGGTTCTAAATGTTTGTACCCTTTTTTTATTCCATGCCCAGAGGCAGGAGACTGTCGGTAGCAGGAGGGAGGGAGTTGACGACACAAAGAGCCTTGTGTGTGTGTGTGTGTGTGTGTGTGTGTGTGTGTGTGTGTGTGTGTGTGTGTGTGTGTGTGTGTGTGTGTGTGTGTGTGTGTGTATTTACCTAGATGTGAAATACAGGAAAAGAACCGTACTAGGCTCGTGCTGTCCCGTCTCCATAACGCTTATTATCCAGTTTGGCTTTAAATTCATGAATTGTTTTTGCACACACAGTCTCCTCGTCAAGTCCGTTCCATGTTGTTATGCTTCTGTATGGAAAACTGTATATCTTGATGTCTCTCCTACAGTTGTTCTTCAATTTCTTACCATTGCCTCTTGTCACACTTCTGTCACGTTCCACTATGTCTTCCCTGTCCAATTTCTCCAATCCCTCTTGTATCCTGTACAATGCTATTAGGTCCCCTCTCTCTCTTCTGCTCTCCAGTGCTGTTAGTCCTAATTTCTCCAGTCTTTCTTCTTAAGTATGTTCTCTCATTTTCTGGTAATTTAGTAGCTGCTCTTTGTATTCTTTCCAACTTTCTAATTTCTTTCTTCAATCTAGGTGACCACACTAATGCTGCATATTCCAGTCTTGGACGTATCATCCATGTTATCAGTTTCTTCACCATTTCTTCGTCTAAATATGTAAATGCTACTTTAATGTTTCGAAGAAGATTGTATGTTTCCCCAGTTATCCGGTCTATGTGTTTTCCAAAGGATAACTTGTCTGTTAGGATCACTCCCAGATCTTTTTCTTCAGTTTTTTTCATGATTTTTTCATTACTCAGAGAGTAGTTCCCTGATATTCGTCTACTGCTCCTACCAAACTCCATCACGCTACACTTCTCTGTATTGAATGTTATTTCCCATTTGCGTGACCATTCTATCGAAATCTTGGCTTCATTAGCCACCCTCCTCATTATTTTAGCATCATCAGCAAACATATTCATATAGCTTGTCACCCCTTCTGTCATGTCATTAATATAAGTTACAAACATAATCGGAGCCAGCACCGATCCTTGAGGGACTCCACTCGTCACTACCATCCAGCTTGATTTACTGTTCCTGATTACTGTTCTCATTTCTCTCTTCGTCAAAAAGTCGATAATCCAATCCAATATTGAACCACCCAGACCTCCAACATGATTAAGTTTCCATATAAATTGCTGGTGTGGTACTTTATCAAACGCCTCCTCTAAGTCCAGGTACACACAATCTGCCCAACCGTCTCTTTCCTGTACTATATCAATTACTCTTAAATAGAAGCTGATCAGATTAGTTACACAAGACTGTCCTCCTCTGAATCAGAATTGGCTATTTGTTAATATACTGTTTTCTTCTAAATGCTCAACCCATCTGTTTTTTTTTATAATTTTCTCAAACATCTTTGCTACTACACTTGTTAATGACACTGGCCTATAGTTCAAAGGGTCTTCCTTACTTCCTCCTTTATGTATTTGGACGATGTTAGCCCTCTTCCAGTCTCTCGGTGCCTTCCCTTGTGATAGTGAGACATTAATCAAGTGTGTGTGTGTGTGTGTGTGTGTGTGTTTGTATGTGTGTGTGTGTGTGTTTGTATGTGTGTGTGTGTGTGTGTGTGTGTGTGTGTGTGTGTGTGTGTGTGTGTGTGTGTGTGTGTGTGTGTGTGTGTGGTTTCAATGGGTTCATGTACATTTTTTTTTGGCTGTTTGTGTATGTATGTTATTGACAAGAGCTAATCTCTCTCTCTCTCTCTCTCTCTCTCTCTCTCTCTCTCTCTCTCTCTCTCTCTCTCTCTCTCTCTCTCTCTCTCTCTCTCTCTCTCTCTCTCTCTCTCTCTCTCTCTCTCTCTCTCTCTCTCTCTCTCTCTCTCTCTCTCTCTCTCTCTCTCTCTCTCTCTCTCTCTCTCTCTCTCTCTCTCTCTCTCTCTCTCTCTCTCTCTCTCTCTCTCTCTCTCTCAGTCAGCGCCTTGCCCTCACCCCGAGAGGTCAAACCGCACGCGCTCCCACTTCCGTGACCTCTCGCTTGCGAATCCACCCTCGTGTGCTGTACTGAACTGTACTGTAGATCTTGCTGTGCTGTGTGCCGTGTGCTATTTCGCGTCGTGCTGCGTACTGCTTATTGTCAACCGAGTTAGCTGCCCGCAGAGGTGTGCTGTTTGCTGTGCGACCACGTGCTTCACTGGACAGGATTAAGTGTTGCCCTTATTTTTACTACCTCTCTCCGCCTGTATCTACCCTCTCGCAGTAGCGCCCTGTAAAACATATATACACCTATACACAAAACACAGTGTTACACTCTTTCCGCCACATTCTTTATATATTTCCAGATTCCACTCCGACGCCACTTCCTACGCAGGTGTTCAGACCTACCTGACCTGACTTGACCAGATTATTCCCCAGAGACCAGTAATCCTCCCTCCCTCCCTCTCGCGTTTCGCTCCTCCTCTTCTCTCGCCTCCCCTCTCCATTGCCCCCCCCCCTCTCTCTCTCATTACTACCCCCACTTGCCCCTCTCTGTCTCTCCTTCCTCACTCCCTATCTCGTTCCCACCTCTCTCCCCCCCTATCCTTCGCCCTCTTCCTCCCTCCATCCCTCTCTCCCTCCGACGCCTTCCCATATCTCTCTCTCTCTCTCTCTCTCTCTCTCTCTCTCTCTCTCTCTCTCTCTCTCTCTCTCTCTCTCTCTCTCTCTCTCTCTCTCTCTCTCTCTCTCTCTCTCTCTCTCTCTCTCTCTCTCTCTCTCTCTCTCTCTCTCTCTCTCTCTCTCTCTCTCTCTCTCTCTCTCACTTATTCTCGCTTATTCACGCACGCGTCCCTCTGCCCTACGAAAAAGAAAAAGCAAAGCAAATATATAGATACCTCCTTATCCTCCTTACCAAGATGGCGCTAAAGAAATGTTCGACTTGCACAGGAAACTTCTCTGGTCATTTCTTATCAGGACGAACGACCGTCTCAAAGATCTTCCTGTTGACTCAGCATATGGAACAGATAATCCTTCAACAGGACTAAATGCTGACGGATGGCGAAGAAGATCACCGAACTAACAAGTACTGTTGATACCTTGCAGGAGTTTATCCAGGCCAACATCGTCGCCCCTCCTGCAATTGACGCCTCATCACCCTCCTCACCTGCACTCGATGCCCAGCCACCTTCCGAAGAAGGCACGTCACAGGGAACCGGTAGAGCTGACGCTGAATGCTTCACCCCGTGAGAGGAGGCCAGACCCGCCCTAGAGCCATTTATCCTACTCATTGCTACAACAGATTTGCCATACTGGAGGAGGAGGACGAGGAACAGAGCACCTTCTTGGTCGGTGACTCTATGATTCGCCATCAGGTGGTTGAATTCTGTGGCAGAGTCCCCCGTCGTAGGCGTAACTACTGTTATCCTGGAGCTGGTGTTGACGACATCACAGCTGCACTGGACGAGGTCTCCGCTGTGGCCTCTAATGACTCACTCTTTGTTCTCCACACAGGTACAAACGACGTCACCACGACCGGTCTGAGGAACTGCTGGACAAGTACCGTAGGCTCATCCAGCAGTATAAGACTAAATCCTAATATTTTGATTTCAGGAATTCTACCACGGACATGGGATGGGCGACTTCTACAGTAAGGCCTTCAGCCTCAACAACCCTCACAGACTCTCTGCGGAGAGCTTGACGTCGAATTCTTTAACGCCTGGAACGATTTCTACGGCCAGAGTAGACTTTCCAAAGGGACAGCATACACCTGTCCCCCATCAGGGCAGCCAGATTTGAAGGGCTCCTCAACAACGCCGTACGTAACGCCCGAACAACAAAAACGACTCTCAGCCACGTCCTTCCATCCCGCCCGTGTAAATAGACACCTCACCGCAACAGACTCGTAACATTGAACCCTCCAGTACCTCTATTACCAAGCTTCAAGATAACCTAAGAGTCCTTAGTTTCAATGCGCGTAGCCTAAGAAACAAATTTGATGAACTGCGATGTCTTGCTCTGACAGAAAACTTTGACGTAATTGCTATAACCGAAACATTTATCGACACCACTAATATTGATTTAAGTTCCGAATATAACATAGATGGCTACAGATTCTTCAACAATGATCGTGTAAACCGTAGAGGGGTGGTGTCGCCCTTTTGTCAATAGCTACTTGCAACCTACTGACAAAACACCAAGAAACAGTAACGTTGAACATTTGTGCGTGCGAGTAAACATTGCAAAAGTCAATTTAAATATATCTGTCACTTACAGGCCTCCGGGGCAATCACTTGATGGCGATCTTGAAATGTACAGCGTCTTAAGGCAGTCACTTAATAACAGCGACTCACTGATGCTAGGAGACTTTAACCTCCCCATATCGACTGGGCGACACTGTCGGGTACAGAAGGTGAGTCCCATAGAATGATCGAATTTCTAGGGAAAATTATCTAAGCCAAATGGTTTCTGAACCAACTCGACAAAATAACATACTTGACCTTGTTATAGCGACCCAAGATAACCTAGTCAGTAATGTCACGGTAGGAGAACACCTCGGTTCCTGCGATCATAAACTAGTGCGCGTTGACATTAGAGCTCAAACATCGGTGACTGAAAATAAAGTTAAGGTGCCCAATTTCAAAAGAGCCAACTTCGTAGAAATCCGACGAAAACTAATAGATATGCAACTATCAGATGACGGCAATGCAGAGGACGCCTGGCTAAACTTTTAAAATCACTTACTCACTCAGCAAGACACATTTGTCCCCTTGTGCGAGAAGCGAATTAACACTAATAAAAGTCCACCTTGGTTTAATAGCGAAATTAAACACTCAGTCAAGGAGAGAAAATTGTCTCACAGGTTAAAGAAAGACCAAAGCACGCCTGAAAACATTAGACTTTACAATGATGCAAGGCGACGAGTAAAAGATTAGTGCATCAGGCAAAGCGTAGATATGAAGAAAATATTGCAGCCAACTGTAAAAATAATCCGAAATCCTTCTTCAGTTACATAAACAACAGAAAGGCGATCAGAAGTGGAATTGGACCTTTAATAAACAGCGACGGTGCACTAGTGACTGACAGCCAACACGTTGCAAACCTATTAAATAATTACTTTTCCTCGGTGTTTAATAACAGTCCTCCCACCACCACCACCAACACCAGTACTAATGTAAATCCCGAGCATGCATTGTCTAACTTTGAAATAAAACCCGATGAAGTCCTTAAAGCCCTCAAATCACTTAAAACAAATAAAAGTCCTGGACCTGATAAAGTATATCCAACTCTGCTGAAAGAAACAAAGAGCGAAATACTCTCCTCCCTCACAACCGTATTCAATATGTCCTTGCGACAAGGCATTGTCCCTTCAGATTGGAAAAAGGCTAACGTGACACCGATTTTTAAGAAAGGAGACAAAAAGTACCAGGTAATTACAGGCCCATTAGTCTAACTTCGGTTGTAGGTAAGCTACTTGAGGGCATAATTAGAGACAAAATTGTGAGTTACCTTGAAAGCCACTCATTAATTGGGGACTCACAACATGGCTTCCGAAACAAAAGATCCTGCCTATCAAATCTATTAACCTTTTATAACGACCTCTTCACTGTTTATGACGTAACCAAATCACTGGACGTAGTCTATCTTGATTTACAGAAAGCGTTTGATAAAGTCCCGCATCATAAATTACTTTACAAATTAAAACAAATAGGTATTGACGGTCAGGTAAACCAATGGATCGCGAATTGGTTGAGCAACAGACAACAAAGAGTAGTGATTGACGGATTTAACTCAGAGTGGGCGCCTGTCACTAGTGGCGTCCCTCAGGGCTCGGTTCTTGGCCCAGTGCTCTTCATTATTTACATCAACGACGTGGATGTTGGACTCAATAACCGCATTAGTAAATTTGCAGACGACACAAAGATTGGTAACTCGGTTCTCACTGACGAAGACAGGCAAAGCCTCCAAGAGGATTTGCACAAAATTTCAACTTGGTCGGATAGATGGAGATGCCCTTTAACGTAGACAAGTGCCAGGTCCTTCAAGTTGGAACGAGGAATAAAAAGTTTGATTACGAAATGCGCGGCGTAAAACTCAAAAGCGTTCAATGCGTCAAGGACTTGGGGGTCAAAATCGCGTCAAACCTCAAATTCTCACAGCAATGCATCGATGCAGCAAATAAAGCGAACAGAATGTTGGGCTTCATTAAAAGAAACTTATTATTTAAGAATAAAGATGTAATACTCGCTCTACAACAGTTTAGTCAGACCCACTTGGAATATGCGGTACAGTTTTGGTCTCCCCACCATGCAAAGGATATTGCTAAATTAGAAGGTGTTCAGCGTCGGGCAGCGAAAATTATCCCTTCCTTGCGCAACAAATCCTACGAAGAAAGGCTTTCTACCCTTAACATGTTCTCTTGAGAAACGTCGCCTCCGAGGAAAACTGATCGAATGTTTTAAAATACTTAATGGTTTCACGAATGTAGACAGATCAACATTGTTTATGATCGATGACACTTTGCGCACGAGGAACAATGGCGTAAAACTCAGATGTAGACAAGTAAATTCAGACTGCACCAAATGTTTCTTCACCAACGTTGTAGTGCGAGAATGGAATAAGCTCCCATCATCAGTGGTCCAGTGTAACACGATTGAATCCTTCAAAATAAGCTCGACCGTCACTTCCTTCAACTTAATATCAACTAGAGTCGAACGTCAACGTTTTGGAGTCGTCTGATTAATTTAAAATCACTTAGGTTTAAGGACAGACCACCAAGTCTGGACCATGGGGTCTGTGGTCTGATGTTATATGTAAATCTATAAATCTCTCTCTCTCTCTCCCCAACATTTGATTTCAGGAGTTCTACCACGGACTCTAAGTGAGAGCGACTTTTTTCAGGGCCTTCAGCCTAAAACAAACCGCTTACAGACTCTTTGTAGGGAGCTTGAGAGTTCCTAAACGCATGGGACAATTTCTATGGACAAAATGAGCCTACAGGACGGATTAAATTCTTCCATCGGGGCAGCCAGACTCGAAGGCTCCTCAACGAAGCAAGTGCGTCATCCGAACAAAAAACGAGTCACGGCCACGTCCCTCCACCCCTGCCCGTGTAAATAGACGCCGTGCATCACAACAAACCCGTAATCCGTGATCCCAAGTACCACTCACCTCTAGTAACACCAGGCCTCCTAGATAACTTAAAATCCTTAGTTTCAATGCGCGTAGCCTAAGAAACAAAATTTGATGAACAACTGAGATGTCTTTGTTTAACAGAAAATTTTGATACATAATTGCTATAACTTAGAAACATTTATCGACACCAAATAGGCTGATTTTAAGTTCCGAATACAACATAGATGGCTACAGCAGACTCCTTCACAACAAAGATCGTGTAAAACCGTAGAGGCGGTGGCGTCGCCCTCCTCTTTATGTCAAAAAGCTATTTGCAACCCACTGACAAAACAACACTCGGGAAACAGTAACGTTGAACATTTGTGCGTGCGAGTAAACATTGCAAAAAGTCAACTTAAATATATTCTGTCACCTACAGACCCTCCCCAAGCAATCACTGATGACGACCTTTGAAATGTACAGCGTCTTAAGGCAGTCACTTAAATAATAACAGCGACTCACTGATATTAGGAGACTTTAACCTCCCCATATCGAGATTCGGGCGACACTTGTCAGTATGGTACAGAAGGCGAGTCACGTTATAGAATGATCGAATTTCTAGGAAGAAAATTAATTATCAACAAATGGTTTCTTGAGCCAATCCTCGACAAAATAATAAGCATATCGACCTTGTTATAACAACTCCAAGATAACCTAGTCAGTAGGCCGTCACGGTAGGGAGAACACCTCGGTTCTGCGTAAGATCATAAATTAGTGCGCGTCGACATTAAAGCTCAATCATCAGTGCACTGAAAATAAAGTAAAGGTGCCCAATTTCAAAAGTATTTAACTCAATCTGTAGAAATACGACAAAAAACCGTTAACAGCTCATACACCATCAGATGACGGCAAAAGTAGAGGAAGCCTGGCTAAGCCTTTTAAACAATCATTTACTCACCTCAGCAGAACACATCTGTCCCCTTTGTGCGGAGAAGCGAATTAACAGTAATAAAAAGTGCCTACCGTGGTTTAATGAATAATAATAGCGAAATTAAAACAATCAGTCAATGAGAGAAAATTGTTTTACAGGTTAAAGAAAGAACAAAGCACGCCTGAAAACATTAGGACTTTATAATGATGCCAGGCGACGAGTAAAAGACTAGTAGGTCAGGGCAAAGCGTAGAGATAATGAAGAAAATATTGCAGCCAACTGTAAAATAATCCGGAAATCTTTTCAGTTACGGTAAACAACAGAAAGGCGATCAAAAGTGGTATTGGACCTTTAACAAACAGCGCGACGGTGCACTAGAAGTGACTGACAGCCAACACATTGCAAAAAACTCCTTAAACAATTACTTTTCCTCGGTGTTTAATACTCAACAGTCTTCCCTCTGCTACCACCAACACCAGTACTATTGTAAACTTCGAGCATGCATTGCTCATTCTGAAATGAACAACCGATGAAGTCCTTAAAGCTCTCCATTCACTTAAAACAAAGGTAAAAAGTCCCTGGACCTGACAAAAGTATATCCAACTCTGCTGAAAGAAACAAAGAGCGAAATACTCTCCTCCTCACAACCGTATTCAATATGTCCTTGCGATGCTGCATCGTCCTTCCAGATTGGAAAAAGGCTAACGTGACACCGAGATTTTCAAGAAAGGAGACAAAAAAAGTACCAGGTATCACATGGTATCCATTAGTCTAACTTCGGTTGTAGGTAAGCTACTTGAGGGCATAATTATGGAGACAAAATGTGGCCACCGGAAAGCCACCAATTGATTAAAATCGTTACGGCTTCCGAAACAAAAAAGATCCTGCCTATCAAACCTATTAACCTTTTATAACTTCTTTCACTGTTTAAGACGTAACCAAATCACTGGAATGCGGAAGCTCCTATCTTGATTTCCAGAAAGCGTTTGATAAAGTCCCCGCATCATAAATTACTTTACAAATTAAAGCAAATAGGTATTGACGGTCAAGTAAACCAATGGATCGCGAATTGGTTGAGCAACAGACAACAAAGAGTAGTGACGATTTGATTTAATCAGAGTGGGCGCCTGAGTCACTAGTGGCGTCCTCAGGCTCGGTCCTTGGCCCAGTGCTCTTCATTATTTACATCAACGACGTGGGATGTTGACTCCAATAACCGCATTAGTAAATTTGCAGACGACACAAAGATTGGCATCAGCACTGGTTCTCACTTCGGATGACAGACAGGCAAAGCCTCCAAGAGGATTTGTACAAAATTTCAGCTTGGCTTTATAGATGGGAGGATGCCTTTAACGTAGACAAGTGCCAGGTCCTTCAAGTTGGAACTGAGTAAATATAGTTCGAATAATGAAATGCGCGGCGTTAAACTCCAATATGTTCAGTGCGTCAAAGACTTGGGGGTCAAAATCGCGTCAAACCTCAAATTCTCACAGCAATGCATCGATGCAGCAAATAAAGCGAACAGAATGTTGGGCTTCATTAAAAGACACGACATTACCCAGAAACATATCACACGACATTACCCCTAAACATATCACACGACATTACTCAAGAAACATATCACATTACTCCTAAACATATCACACGACATTACCCAGAAACATATCACACGACATTACCAAGAAACATATCACACGACATTACCAAGAAACATATCACACGACATTACCAAGAAACATATCACACGACATTACCAAGAAACATATCACACGACATTAACAAGAAACATATCACACGACATTACCAAGAAACATATCACACGACATTAACAAGAAACATATCACACGACATTAACAAGAAACATATCACACGACATTACCCAGAAACATATCACACGACATTAACAAGAAACATATCACACGACATTAACAAGAAACATATCACACGACATTACCAAGAAACATATCACACGACATTAACAAGAAACATATCACACGACATTACCAAGAAACATATCACACGACATTACCAAGAAACATATCACACGACATTACCAAGAAACATATCACACGACATTACCTCTAAACATATCACACGACATTACCCCTAAACATATCACACGACATTACCCAGAAACATATCACACGACATTACCAAGAAACATATCACACGACATTACCAAGAAACATATCACACGACATCACCAAGAAACATATCACACGACATTACCAAGAAACATATCACACGACATTACCAAGAAACATATCACACGACATTACCCAGAAACATATCACACGACATTACCAAGAAACATATCACACGACATTACCAAGAAACATATCACACGACATTACTTCTAAACATATCACACGACATTACCAAGAAACATATCACACGACATTACCAAGAAACATATCACACGACATTACTCCTAAACATATCACACGACATTAACAAGAAACATATCACACGACATTACCAAGAAACATATCACACGACATTACCAATAAACATATCACACGACATTACCGCTAAACATATCACACAACATTACCCCAAAACATATCACACGACATTAACAAGAAACATAACACACGACATTACCCCAAAACATATCACACGACATTACCCCTAAACATATCACACGACATTACCAAGAAACATATCACACGACATTACCCCTAAACATATCACACGACATTACCCAGAAACATATCACACGACATTACCAAGAAACATATCACACGACATTACCCCTAAACATATCACACGACATTACCCCTAAACATATCACACGACATTACCCCTAAACATATCACACGACATTACCTCTAAACATATCACACGACATTACCCCTAAACATATCACACGACATTACCCCTAAACATATCACACGACATTACCCCTAAACATATCACACGACATTACCCCTAAACATATCACACGACATTACCCAGAAACATATCACACGACATTACCTCTAAACATATCACACGACATTACCTCTAAACATATCACACGACATTACCCCAAAACATATCACACGACATTACCCCTAAACATATCACACGACATTACCCTTAAACATATCACACGACATTACCCCTAAACATATCACACGACATTACCCCTAAACATATCACACGACATTACCCCTAAACATATCACACGACATTACCAAGAAACATATCACACGACATTACACCTAAACATATCACACGACATTACCAAGAAACATATCACACGACATTACCCAGAAACATATCACACGACATTACCAAGAAACATATCACACGACATTACCAAGAAACATATCACACGACATTACCAAGAAACATATCACACGACATTACCAAGAAACATATCACACGACATCACCAAGAAACATATCACACGACATTACCAAGAAACATATCTCACGACATTACCAAGAAACATATCACACGACATTACCAAGAAACATATCACACGACATTACCAAGAAACATATCACACGACATTACCAAGAAACATATTACACGACATTACCAAGAAACATATATCACGACATTACCAAGAAACATATCACACGACATTACCAAGAAACATATCACACGACATTAACAAGAAACATATCACACGACATTACCAAGAAACATATCACACGACATTACCAAGAAACATATCACACGACATTACCAAGAAACATATCACACGACATTACCAAGAAACATATCACACGACATCACCAAGAAACATATCACACGACATTACCAAGAAACATATCACACGACATTAACAAGAAACATATCACACGACATTACCAAGAAACATATCACACGACATTACCAAGAAACATATCACACGACATTACCAAGAAACATATCACACGACATCACCAAGAAACATATCACACGACATTACCAAGAAACATATCACACGACATCACCAAGAAACATATCACACGACATTACCAAGAAACATATCACACGACATTACCAAGAAACATATCACACGACATTACCAAGAAACATATCACACGACATTACCAAGAAACATATCACACGACATTACCAAGAAACATATCACACGACATTACCAAGAAACATATCACACGACATTACCAAGAAACATATCACACGACATTACCCCTAAACATATCACACGACATTACCCCTAAACATATCACACGACATTACCCCTAAACATATCACACGACATCACCTCTAAACATATCACACGACATTACCCCTAAACATATCACACGACATTACCTCTAAACATATCACACGACATCACTCCTAAACATATCACACGACATTACCACTAAACATATCACACGACATTACCCCTAAACATATCACACGACATTACCTCTAAACATATCACACGACATTACCTCTAAACATATCACACGACATTACCCCTAAACATATCACACGACATCACCTCTAAACATATCACACGACATCACCAAGAAACATATCACACGACATTACCCCTAAACATATCACACGACATAACACCTAAACATATCACACGACATGACGCCTAAACATATCACACGACATTACCCTAAACATATCACACGACATTACCCCTAAACATATCACACGACATCACCTCTAAACATATCACACGACATTACCCCTAAACATATCACACGACATTACCTCTAAACATATCACACGACATCACACCTAAACATATCACACGACATTACCCCTAAACATATCACACGACATCACCTCTAAACATATCACACGACATTACCCCTAAACATATCACACGACATTACCCCTAAACATATCACACGACATCACCTCTAAACATATCACACGACATTACCCCTAAACATATCACACGACATTACCCTTAAACATATCACACGACATTACCCCTAAACATATCACACGACATTACCCCTAAACATATCACACGATATTACCCTTAAATATATCACACGACATCAACCCTAAACATATCACACGACATTATCCCTAAACATATCACATGAAATTACCCCTAAACATATCACACGACATCACCTCTAAACATATCACACGACATTACCCCTAAACATATCACACGACATCACCTCTAAACATATCACACGACATTACCCTTAAACATATCACACGACATTACCCCTAAACATATCACACGACATTACCCCTAAACATATCACACGACATCACCTCTAAACATATCACACGACATTACCCCTAAACATATCACACGACATTACCCCTAAACATATCACACGACATCACCTCTAAACATATCACACGACATTACCCCTAAACATATCACACGACATTACCCCTAAACATATCACACGACATCACCTCTAAACATATCACACGACATCACCTCTAAACATATCACACGACATTACCCCTAAACATATCACACGACATTACCCCTAAACATATCACACGACATTACCCCTAAACATATCACACGACATTACCTCTAAACATATCACACGACATCACCTCTAAACATATCACACGACATTACCCCTAAACATATCACACGACATTACCCCTAAACATATCACACGACATTACCTCTAAACATATCACACGACATTACCCCTAAACATATCACACGACATTACCCCTAAACATATCACACGACATTACCCCTAAACATATCACACGACATTACCCCTAAACATATCACACGACATTACCCCTAAACATATCACACGACATTACCTCTAAACATATCACACGACATTACCGCTAAACATATCACACGACATTACCCCTAAACATATCACACGACATTACCCCTAAACATATCACACGACATTACCCCTAAACATATCACACGACATCTCTGGGAAATATAAAATATTGCACACGTGTTCACATTGACGACTGTTCGGGTGAAACCGTTGCTCCTTTTAGACGCAAATAAAGTTGAACCTTAACCCTAATTTTTTTATCTTTTTTTTTGAGTTTTTTTTTATGTATTTTGTAATCGGTTTTACTTTTTTTATGAATCTTAATCCTAATATTTTCTATTTGATTTTTTAAAACTTTTTTTGTTGCATTTTCTATTGTTTTAAGTATTCTGTATTTGGTTTCATTTTTTTTTAAGAATCTAAACCTAATATTTTGTATTAGATTTTTTTTTTACTCTGGTGTTTTATATTTTTTTTCTTCTTTTACGTATTTTGTATTTTTTGTTTGTTTTTGTATTTTTCTATGCTTTCTGCAGTGGTCTCACTCCATCGTTGCCACGTCCCTCACGCTCACTTCGTCAGAGTCATCCTCGCCTTCATCCTCCTTACTCAACAGGACCAGGGTGGCGGGCGGGCGGGTCCGGAGGGGCGGCAACAACCCCCACCCCGACCTGCCCCTCCACCACCATCCCCACCACCTCCCCCACCACCTCCCCTCTTTCCACCTCCTCAATACCATCCTCTTCTTCACCCTCCTCCTCGGCAGGCGGCTCGGGAGGGGCGGCAAGGGCCCCCACCCCAAACAACCCTTCCTCCACCGCCTCCGCTACCTCCATCCGATCCACGTTCTCAAACTCATCCTCGTCTTCCATCTCCTCCTCCCCCCGAGGCTGGAGGAGGGGCGAGTCAGGAGGGGGGACTAGAGCCCCCACCCTGAACTGCCAATCCACCGCCTCCACCACCACCACCACCTCCCTCAGGTTCATCTCCGCAAAGTCATCCTCTTCACCCGCAGGGTCAAGATCACGGTCAGGGTTGTCATCGTCAGGGCTGTCACAGTCAGGGTTGTTATCGTCGGTGTCGTCATCATCTGGGTTGTCGTCATAAGGGGCGCTGGGCCCCGAGACTAAGCTCGCCAGGGTAGGGAGCAGCAGCCCCTGTAGGAACCACCACCAGTAGGCGATGGTGCATAGGGCGTCGTGGTGGCCCATGCCCAGGGCGTGCAGCAGGGGCTGTGCCTGCAGGTCGTTTAGCACGCGGAGGGCGCCTTGCGCGAGGTCGTCACTATAAGTGACGTGAACGGCGAGCCACGCCCAACTCATTAAGGAACTCCCGGCTGGCAGGAGGAGGGCGAGGGGTGGCAGGGCGAGCACGGAGCACAGCGCGGCAATGCCCCGCAGGAGGTCACTCTGGCCTTGCTGATGGTAGGCGTAGGCCAGGGTGGCCACGTGGCCGGCCAGCAGCAGGAGCAGCAGCAGGCCGGCCACACGCTTGGAGGGGCGGCGCATAATAACCTTGAGTAGGCGTTGGCAAGGCGTTGATACACGTGACATTATGCCTCGGACCGTTCCGTGTTTGTTGTTACTGTGTGTCTGAAGGAACACTTCACTTTGTGTGTTGGCCCCAGGAGGTGATTCAACAGATTCGTGCTCATTGCTGTTATTGTTCTGCTGTCCAACCTCCACCACCACCACCACCTCCCTCAAGTCCACTTCTTTAAAGTCACCCTCTTCACCCACAGGGTGAATATTACTGTCAGGATTGTCGTCATGAGGGGCGCTGGGCCCCGAGATGAAGCTCGCCAGGGTAGCGAGCAGCAGCCCCTGTAGGACCCACCACCAGTAGGCGAGGGCGTCCAGGGCGTCAGGGGGTCCCAGGCCTATGGCGTGCAGCAGGGCTGTGCCTGATGGTCGTTTAGCACGCGGAGGGCGCCTCGCGCGAGGTCGTCACTATAAGTGACGTGAACGGCGAGCCACGCCCAACGCAGGGAAGCACGACCGTGCGTCAGGAGGAGGGCAAGGAACGAGCACAGCACCGCAATGCCCCACAGCAGGTCACTCTGTCATTCCTGGTGGTAGGCGTAGGCCAGGGTGGCCACGTGGCCGGCCAGCAGCAGGAGTAGCAGCAGGCCGGCCACACACTTGTTTAATCGTCGCATAATAGCGTTACGTAGACGCAGGTAGGGCGTTGATAAACGCGATTTTATCCTTTCCATCAATGTGTGTTTGCTGCCATTGTGTTTGTGAAGGAACACTTCACTTCGTGTGTTTTCTTCGAGGGGTATTTCAACGGTCACGTGCATGTTGCCGCTATTGTGTTTCCGAATATTCGTTCGGGTTTGTGGGTTTTCTTCGAGAGGTAGTCCATACGTCTCGTCCATGTTGCTTTTGTCGTATTTCTGAATTTGTGTTTGTGGGTTATCTTCGGGGGGTAATTCTACCATTGCTTGCATGTTGCTTTTATTGGGTTTTTGAGTGCTCGCTTGAATTTGTGAGTTTTTTTCTTGAGGTAATTGAAGCGTTTCTTCCATGCAGCTTTTACTGTGTTCCTGAATGTGTGTAAGTGTTTGCGGGTACGCTGCGGGGGGTATCTCAGCTGTTACGTCTATTTACCTTTATTGTATTTCTGAGGTTCCTTTGGCCTCGGGGATCAGGCACGGGATTTTGATTTCTTGAGATGGGCACCTTTCTCGCCTCGGCTTACCATACATAGGGTCGAGATTTACCACATCACCTCGGTTTGAGATATGCCGTTTTGGGGACCTTGGAGTTGACATTGCATAGGGTCGAATCTAGAGCTAGTGGCACCTTTTGTAGTGAAGATCGCTACGGGAGCTGATTGGCTGGACGGAAGGAGGGTGATGTTAGCTACGGTGATTGGCTGGATGGAAGGTATTCTTCAAGGTATCGGCGCCTCGGTTCGCCTGTTGGAAAAGCCTCTCGTTCAAGTTGCTGGGGTATTCATGGACTGTTTTGTGATCCTTGTGATAGCTGTACACGCCTTCTGCACCATGAATAGTAAATCACCCAAGACAACCCGGTTAAACTTCTCCGTGGCCTTGGGAAATAGTCATACATGGAGCCCGATACGTTTAGAAATATGGCCCTTATAGTAAGAAGTGAGCGTTTTTTCCCTTCAATAATTGTTTAATCCCACTGTTTAAAACATTACGCGAAATAGATGAATAAGAATAACAACACTGGTATTTGTCCCGAGGTTACGGACTAATGGAAAGGGAAGGAGAAAAAATGGAGTTGTAGGTGGAAGGAGAGAGAGGAAGTGGAGGGAAGAGTCTGAAAGGAAAGGTAAAAAGGGAAAGTGTAAATGCGAGGAGGAAGAAAAAGAAAGGGAATGAAAAAAGGGATCTGTTAGTGGAAGAAGAGAAAATTGGAGAAGACAAAGAGAAAGTTAATGAAAAAAATGTGTGTTTGGAGGGAGGAAAAAAAGTCGAGGGAAGAGAGAGAAAAGGAACGATGGAGAAAATTAAAAGATGGGTGTAAGAAAGAGAGGAATAAGAGAACTGAGAACGAAAAGAAGGAACGGCAATAACGGAGAGAGAGAGATAAAAGCTGGAAATGGAGGAAAAGGAAAAGAGAGGAAGAAACTAGGAAAAGGAGACACATGATAAAAGGGAAGTAGGAGACAAAAAATGAGGTAAGGAATAGTGAAGGGGGTAAAGAAGGAAGGAAGGAAGGAAGGAAATAGGAATGCCAGGGAGTGAGGAAGGAAGTAAAGAAGTAAGGGAGAAAGAGAATAAGGAAGTAGGGAGGTAAAAAAAAAAGTAGGATTGAAAAAAGGGAAAGAAGGAAAGATGAGGAGGAGGGGAGGGAGGGATGGAGGAAAGAAGGGGAGGAAATGGAGGAAAAGGGGATAGAAAACATCAAACGGAAGGAAGGAAACAATAAGGAGGAGGACAGGAAAGGAAGGAGAGAGAGAGAGAGAGAGAGAGAGAGAGAGAGAGAGAGAGAGAGAGAGAGAGAGAGAGAGAGAGAGAGAGAGAGAGAGAGAGAGAGAGAGAGAGAGAGAGAGAGAGAGAGAGAGAGAGAGAGAGAGAGAGAGAGAGAGAGAGTCCATCCAACCCCCCCTTCTCTCCTCACAGATTCCTCTCACGCCCCCACATGCAGCGCCAAGGAGGACAAGAGCTACCCCCACCACGCCCCCCAGCCCCCCCCGCCCCCTCAGCCCCCTCCACCCAAGGACGACCCCTCCCCCTGACCCCCACCCTCACCCTCACTCCCTTCACCTCCACCACCACCACCACCAGTAGTAAGTATCGAACCAGTACGTATCACCACCACCACCACCACCACCGCCATCAACTCCAACACTGATATCACTCCGTCCTCTTCCTCCTCTTCCTCCTCCTCCTCCTCCTCCTCCTCCTCCTCCTGTGGGATCGGAAAGGTGAGGCTTTTTTTTTTTTTCCTCTTTGTTTACTAATATTTCTCTTCTTCCTTTTTTCTCTCGCTTCCTCTCTTAATCTTCTTCCTGTTCTCTTTTCTCTAATTCTTCTTCTCTCCCTTATTCTTGCTTTCTCCTTCCCCCTCCCCTTCTCCCTCACCTCTTCCCTTCCCTCCCCCCTCCCTCCTCCCTTACCCTTTCCTCTCTAATCAAACTCCCCCCCTTTTTATCCCCCTTTCCTTCCCCTTCCTTCCCTTTCCTTCCCTCCCTTAATTTTCCCTCCCCTCTCCACCACCTCCCTTTCCTTCTCTCATCCCTTTTCACTTCCCCTTCCCTTCCTTCCCTCCCTTCCCTTTCCCTCCCCTCTCCACCACCCCTCCCTTTCCTTCTCTCACCCTTACTTCCCCTCCCCTTCCCTCCCTCCCTTCCCTTTCCCTCCCTCCACCACCCCTCCCTTTCCTTCTCTCAACCCTTTCCTTCCTCTTCCCCTTCCTTTCCTCCCTTCCCTTTCCCTCCCCTCTCCACCACCCCTCCCTTTCCTTTTCTCATCCTTTCCTTCCTCTTCTCCTTCCTTCCCTCCCTTTCCTTTCCCTCCCCTCTCCACCACCCCTCCCTTTCCTTCTCTCACCCTTTCCTTCCTCTTCCCCTTCCTTCCCTCCCTTCCCTTTCCCTCCCCTCTCTACCACCCCTCCCTTTCCTTCTCTCACCCTTTCCTTCCTCTTCCCCTTCCTTCACAAAGGAACACAAAGGAAGAACAAACAACAGCAGACCTGCTGGTCCTTACGAGGTTGTTTGTGACAAGCTACACTAACTATCTAATCAAAGGTGGAAGATGAAGGACAGCAAAGGCGAAGGCTCCTCCCAACCCCCGATCCCTCCAGCCAAAGCTGGCAGGAAAGGAAAAAGAACCATGCAGCATGGAAAAACTGCATGTAATTTATGTAGGAAGAGGAAAGAACTACCATTACTGCTACCACTAACCGGGCGATAAAAGCGGACAAGGACACCAGTATTCGAAAGAACTTAACGTTATTACGACAATGAGTAATATCTTAGTTGCTGGTTGGATTCAAAATACTTGTCTAATCTATTCTTGAAGGCCGTAACTGTTGTGCTATCAACGACATCACAGGGTAGAGAGTTCCAAACATTAACAACTCGATTGAAGAAGTGTTTAGCTTCGTGCGACGAGAATCTTTTACCACTTATCTTCAAATTGTGATTTCTTCTTGTTCTATTTGATCGATCAATTGTAAAGTAATCTTCCGCATTAATATCACTGAATCCTTTAAACATTTTAAACACTTCTATTAGATCGCCTCGCATTCTTCATTTTGATAGGCTGAATAAATTTACTTCTTTAAGCCTTTCTTCATATGACAAATTTCTCAACCTAGGAATCATCTTTGTTACTCTTCGTTGGACCCGTTCCAACTTTTCTATGTCTTTTCTGTAGTAGGGAGACCAAAACTGTACACAGTACTCTAGACGGGGTCAAACCAATGAATTATACAGTTTTAATATTACTTTTTTCGATTTATTATTAAAGACTCGTCCGATGAAGCCAACCAATTTGTTTGCTGTTTTGACTACCTCTGAACAATGCTGACCGGGCTTTAAATCGCTTGATATAGTGATTCCAAGATCCTTTTCTTTACTTACTGCAGAAAGTTGTTGGCCATTCATTACGTACCGAACGCGATTGTTATTTTTTCCGATGTGCAACACTTTACATTTGTCAACGTTAAATTTCATTTGCCACTGATTGGCCCAACGTGCAAGTCGATCTAGATCTGATTGTAAAGCTTCTTCGTCGAGTGTCGCAGTTACTTTACAAGCAATTTTTGTGTCATCAGCAAATTTTGATACTTTGCGAGTGAGCCCATCATCGATATCATTAACATAAATTAAGAAGACCATGGGGCCAAGCACTGATCCTTGAGGTACGCCGCTTTTGACATCGAGCCAGTTAGATGTAACACCGTTTAGAACTACTCTCTGTTTCCGCTCAGAGAGCCAGTCCGCAAGCCAATTGTGAATGTTACCCGAGATACCGTGCGCCAGTAGTTTGCTGAACAATCGTTGGTGGGGGACCTTATCAAATGCCTTTTGAAAATCCAGATATATGATATCTACTGATCTGCTTTCATCGAACACCTCAAAAATAAAGTGAAAAAAATCAAGTAAGTTAGTCAAACACGAACGTTTACTACGGAAGCCATGTTGCGAATTACTTATTATATTATTTTCTTCGAAGAAATTCACCATATTGTCGCGAATGATAGTCTCCATTAACTTACAAACAATCGATGTCAGGCTAATTGGTCGATAGTTTCCTGGATGAGACTTGTCCTCCTTTTTGAAAATTGGTGTGACATTTGCAAGTTTCCAATCCGACGGAACTTTTCCAGCTGTTAAAGATTTATTGAATATGATGGAGAGCGGTTTACAAATTTGATGTTTGATTTCTTTTAAGACCCTAGGGGTAATTTTGTCTGGACCAGGAGCTTTGCTTACTTTAATCTTTTCAATTGTGCGTAAAATGTCACTTTCTACGATGAGCACGCCACTTAACATCTTTTCGGCCCTTCTAACCTCCGGCGGTTGAGGTGATAAACAATCTTCGTCGGTAAATACGGATGCGAAAAAGTTATTTAGGATTGTAGCCATTTCATTTTCATCGTTCGTGTGGTTACCATTTTCATTAGCAAGCGGTCCGATACCACAAGTGAGTAACTTTTTATCATTTACATAGCTAAAAAATTCTTTAGGACTAGATTTACTTGTTTCCGCTATATATTCTTCAAGATTTTTCTTGCTTCGTTTTATCAATTTCTTGGTTTCGCGGCGAGTTCTGTCCAACTCTAGTTTGTCAGCCTCGCTCTGAGTTGATATGTATCTACTGTATACGCATTTTTAAGAGATAGGCTATTTTGAATTTCGTTATTCCACCATTTGGGTTTCTTCTTAGAAGCTGAACGTCTGTTACGATAGGGTACGCATATGCTTATGGCATTGTTCAATATTGTGGTGAAGGCCCCCCAAGATTTATCAATATCTGTTTCCGCCGTGATTTCAGTCCAGTCAGAATTATTTAGAATTGATCGGAGTCTTACGAAATTCGCTCTCTGATAATCAGGCACCTTTTCTTTACTAGGAGTTACTTTACTTTCTTTCATATTGATGCTGAATGTGATTGTTCGGTGATCGCTAGAACTAAAAATTGGACCAACATTTACTTCGTTAGTTAGATCAGCTGTCGTTGAAAAGATAAGGTCAAGTATATTATTTTCCCGAGTCGGTTCTTGAACGTGTTGATGCAAATCACTTTCTAGTAAATTTGTGTACAGGTCGAGCCCTGTATGACAGTTCAACGGTTCACCCCATCTTTTCACTGGCAAGTTAAAGTCCCCAACAATTACTGCCTCGCAACTGCTACTTGTTTCTAATAATAATTCACTTAATGCGTGGTCGATATCAAGAGTCTGCCTTGGCGGTCTGTAGATAAGTCCAATTACTATTTTACGAGATTTGTTTTTAATTTCAATGAAGACCGTGTCTACATTGGTTATAATATCTGTTTTCACGGATACTGGATGGAGAGAGTTGTGGATATAAAAGATAACGCCTCCACCCTGTCTGTTCTCTCTTTCATGACTAAGATGGTATAACCCGGTAATCTATATTCCGCAATGAAATCTCTATTTGAAGTGTCTATCCAAGATTCTGTGACTCCGATGATGTGATAATGATTTGTAGCTGCGAGGACTTCTAAGTCTTCAAATTTGTTAGTAGGCTATGAGCGTTTACATAGCAAGCTTTAATGTGATTCGAGTCGGGAGTTTTGCGGGTTGAGTGCACCCTTACGGTGGAGCTGCTGGTGTTCTCGCCTCCGCGTTTTTTGGCTTTCGAAGAGCCACTTGGTCACAGAGCAGCCTCCCGAAACGGGCTGCTCCAACAGGGTTTAAGTGAATGCCATCAGGAAGGAACAAGTCTGAATCGTAGTAAAAATTGTTCCACAAGTTAGCGAACTGGACGTTTTCTTGTGAGCAAAGGGACTGAAGTCTGTTGTTTGTGCTGAAGGCCTTATTGTAAAAGCTAGATTCGGCACCGACCCTCGGGAGGATTCCTGAGATTATGATGTTACTGGCATCCGTTTTACGTTTATACTGCTTGATCATGCGGCGGTATTTCTCAAGCAGTTCCTCAGAAAGGGTTGTCTTTACGTCATTTGTCCCCGCGTGAATGACAAAGAGGGTGTTTCGGTCGGCATTTCTCGTGACATCATCGCACGCTGCGGTGATGTCGTCCAGTCTGGCACCTGGATAGCAGTAACGTTTTCTGCGGCCGTTTGATGAACGACCACAGAACTCAACCAGCTGGCCACGCACCATGGAGTCCCCAACTAGGCGAGTCTCGAACTCATCCTCCATGGTGTCTGCCAGCACCTGGAACCTATTGAAGTTAGTGGGGGTCAGTAAGTCCTTGGTTGCCTGCTTCGGTTTGGCTCCATTCCTTACAGGTTGGAACCCGACATCCTGTGAAGCAGGAAGAGAAGCGTTAAGTGGGGGAGGCTGGAAGTTGTCCTGTGAGGCAGGCTGGGAGTTAGCCTGTGAAGCAGGCTGGGGTTAGCCTGTGAGGCAGGCTGGGGTCAGCCTGTGAGGCAGGCTGGCGGTTGTTCTGTGAGGCAGGCTGGGGTTAGCCTGTGAGGCAAGCTGGGGTTAGCCTGTGAGGCAGGCTGGGGGTTAGCCTGTGAGGCAGGCTGGGAGTCAACCTGTGAGGCAGGTAACACGTCCTCCCGTGAAGCAGGAGGGTCGTCTAGAGAGGGCACAGTCTTGGTGGAGGGCCTCTCCACCATCGATGGTGGAGTCACTGCCACATTAGTTAAAACAAATTCCTGAAGGGCTACAAATTTCTTTTCAAGATCATTGTGCTTGACTTTCCATTCAGTCACAGCCTTCTGAAGATGTAATCTTTGAACGCAGAGGCGGCAAGTTTTACTCAGCTGGAAGAACTGAGCTGCAAAACGTCCGGGACAGACGTCACACTTACGGTTCGAAGGCATTGTTAGAAATTTAAGCTAGTTAACAGTTTGGGCAAATTTTAAAAGCGCTTTCGAAATAACTTAAATTGTGACATTAAATTGAATTGTATAAAAATTGTGCATGGAAATTAGATACTGCTGTGTTAGATGCCTCCAACACTGGGAGTTCGCTCCCACAGGGTCTTGAAAACGCCTCGAAGACCAATCGCTTATCCTGAGCCTCAGTCACGAGAGAGACTTTCACAACCCAGCGCTTTTCAGCTATTGTCCTCGAAGTTTTGTCCCATAGAACGGGGCCGGCGTAGTCACACTGAGCAGAGCTGGCAAGGGAGGAGAGGAACCAGCAATTCGTTCCCACTTTCCGAAACGTCTAACCCAAATCTGCGACCCTTTCGAGGCCTCGCCAGTGGCACCTGTCACCAGGTGTTCTCCACCAACTCTAGAGAGTATCAGACGCCCTTCCTGAGAGACCAAAAGACTGAAATATTCCTTGAGTATAAGAAAAACCCTCAGAAACTCCACCTAGAAGCCGGGAGGTACAACCTCAAATGGCCCACGGAAGACATCTCTTTCAGGAGAAAACAAGAACCAGCTGTTATGCAGAATAGGGATGGGAGTACCGTCGATAGAGGGGAGGGACGGGGAGCTCACACCGACAACTGGTTCCCAGGGAGGCTTTTTTTTAGTGTAGAGGTCGCCACACTCCTCTACACCGCAGGCCTAAATAATTAGGCACGGTCCAGCTGACTAGAACCCTGGAACTCCAGCCATTGTCTCATAAAGAGATCCTCTGCCTGCAGTCCAATCCACCACTGCTGCTGCCCAGAGGCTTCACCGTGACCCTGGCACGGAAGACAGATCAGGTATTACACCTTGTCCAAGGGTGACCTGAGACTATGCAGGGCAGGGACGTCTAGTTCCCTGAGGTGAAAACAATTCACCCGCATACCTCCCTTCCCTTTCCCTCCCTCTCCACCGCCCCTCCCTTTCCTTCTCTTACCTCTTTCCTTCCCCCTCCCCTTCCTTCCCTCCCTTCCCTTTCCCTTCCCTCTCCACCACCCCTCCCTTTCCTTCTCTCACCCTTTCCTTCCCCCTCCCTTTCCTTCCCTCCCTTCCCTTTCCCTTGCCTCTTTCCCCTTTTCCTCTCCTTTCCTTCCATTTTCTCTCACCCCATTTCCCTTTCCCTTATTCCTTCCCCTCCCATTTTCCTCACCTCTCACCTCTTCCCCTTTTCCCTCCAATTTATCTCCCCTTTCCTCTCCTTTCCCTCACCCCTTCCCCTCCCAATTTTCTCCCCTTTCCCTCTCCTTTCCCTCCCCTTTCTTCTCCTTCCCCTCACCTCTTCCCTCTTTCCCTTCCCTTTCTCTCCCCTTTCCTCTCCCATCCCTCACCTCTTCCCCCTTTCCCTCCACTTTCTCTCCCACTTCTCTCCCCTTTCCTCTCCCTTCCCTCACCTCTTCCCCCTTTCCCTCCACTTTCTCTCCCACTTCTCTCCCCTTTCCTCTCCCTTCCCTCACCTCTTCTCCCTTTCCCTTCACTTTCTCTCCCCTTTCCTCTCCCTTCCCTCACCTCTTCTCCCTTTCCCTTCCTTTTCACTCCCCTTTCTCTCCTTTTGCATCTCTTCCCCCTTTCCTCCACTTTCCCTTCCCTTTCTTCCCTTCCCTCTCTCTCTCTCTCTCTCTCTCTCTCTCTCTCCACTTCCCATTTCTCTCCCTCCTCCCCTTCCACTTTCACTCCCTGCTTCCCTTCCCTAATCTTTCACTCCAATTCCTCTCCTTCACCCTTCCTTTTTCTCTCCCTGTCTCTCTACTGTCTCCATTCTTTTCCCTTTATCTCATCTCTTTTCCCTTTCCCTCCCCACTTCTCCTTTCCCTTCCCCCTTCCCTTCCCTTCCCTCCCTCCCTTCCTTCCTTCCTTACCTCGTCCCCAGTAATGAAACTAACAGGGAAACACCGTAGAATTAAACGTAAAAAAACTAACCCTTATATTACTAACTGTACGTAGACTCCGAAACCGAGTTAACTCTTGTTGTGTTTGCACCTAAATAACAAAATAACAGCAACGACGACGATCTCAATGTAAGGTAGTGATTTCGTGTCTTTGTTGATTGTTGTTTGTCTTATTTGTTTGTATATAATAACGAAGGAAAAGAAAAGGAACACGAGAGAAGAGATGATGAACTTGGCCTCTCTTTGTTGATTGATATTTACCTTAGTTTGTACGTATTAAAGAAAGAGAAAAGGGAGAATATAATGGATTAAAATACAGGAGAATATAACAGTTTAGAATACGGGAGAATATAATGGTTTGAAATACGGGAAAATATAATGGTTTAAAATACGGGAGAATATAACAGTTTAGAATACGGGAGAATATATTGGTTTAAAATACGGGAGAATATAATGGTTTAAAATACGGGAGAATATAATGGTTTAAAATACGGGAGAATATAATGGTTTAAAATACGGGAGA